>NC_054491.1:25659626-25727126 GCF_017639515.1 Carcharodon carcharias
CAGTCTGTGATTCACAGGCAGTGTTGAGCGCTGCAGTCTGTGATTCACAGGCAGTGTGGAGAGCTGCAGTCTGTGATTCACAGGCAATGTGGATCGCCGCAATCTGTATTTCACAGGCAGTGTGGAGCGCCACAGTCTGTAACTCACAGGCAGTGTGGAGCGCCGCAGTCTGTTTTTCACGGGCAGTGTAGTGCATCGCAGTCTGTGATTCACAGGCAGTGTGGAGCGCTGCCGTCTGTGATTCACAGGCAGTCTGGAGCGCCGCAGTCTGTGATTCAAAGGCAGTGTGGAGCGCCGCAGTCTGTGATTCCCAGGCAGTGTGGAGTGCCGCAGTCTGTGATTGACTGGCAGTGTGGAGTACTGCAGTCTGTGAATCACAGGCAGTCTGGAGCGCCGCACTCTGTGATTCACAGGCAATGTGGAGCGCTGCAGTCTGTGATTAACAGGCAGTGTGCAGCACTGCAGTCTGTGATTCACAGGCACTGTGGAGCACTGCAGCTCATAATTCACAGGCAGTGTGGTGCACTGCAGCCTGTGATTCACAGGCAGTGTGGAGCGCTGCAGTCTATGATTCACAGGCAGTGTTGAGCGATACAGTCTGTTATTCACAGGCAGTGTGGAGCACTGCAGGCTGTGATTCACGGGCAGTGTGGAGCACTGCAGCTCGTGATTCACAGGCAGTGTGGAACGCTGCAGTCTGTCATTCACAGGTAGTGTGGAGCACTGCAGTCTGTGATTCACAGGCAGTGTGGAGCACTACAGTCTGTGATTCACAGGCAGTGTGGAGGATTGCAGTCCCAGATTCACAGGCAGTGTGGAGCACTGCAGCTCATGATTCACAGGCAGTGTGGAGCACTGCAGTCTGTGATTCACAGGCAGTGTGGAGCGCTGCAGTCTGTGATTCACAGGCAGTGTGGAGCACTGCAGTCTGTGATTCACAGGCAGTGTGGAGCACTGCAGTCTGTGATTCACAGGCAGTGTGGAGCACTGCAGTCTGTGATTCACAGGCAGTGTGGAGCACTGCAGTCTGTGTTTCACAGGCATTGTGGAGCACTGCAGTCTGTGATTCACAGGCAGTGTGGAGCACTGCAGCCCCTGATTCACAGGCAGTGTGGAGCGCTGCAGTCTGTGATTCACAGGCAGTGTGGAGAGCTGCAGTCTGTGATTCACAGGCAGTGTGGAGCACTGCAGTCTGTGATTCACAGGCAGTGTGGAGCGCTGCAGTCTGTGATTCACAGGCAGTGTGGAGCACTGCAGCTCATGATTCACAGGCAGTGTGGAGCGCTGCAGTCTGTGATTCACAGGCAGTGTGGAGCGCTGCAGTCTGTGATTCACAGGCAGTGTGGAGCGCTGCAGTCTGTGATTCACTGGCAGTGTGGAGCGCTACAGTCTGTGATTCACAGGCAGTGTGGAGCGCTGCAGTCTGTGATTCACAGGCAGTGTGGAGCGCTGCAGTCTGATTCACAGGCAGTGTGGAGCGCCGCTGTCTGTGATTCACAGGCAGTGTAGAGTGCCGCAGTCTGTGATTCACAGGCAGTGTGGAGTGCCGCAGTCTGTGATTGATTGGCAGTGTGGAGTACTGCAGTCTGTGATTCACAGGCAGTCAGACGCACCGCACTCTGTGATTCACAGGCAATGTGGAGCTCTGCAGTCTGTGATTCACAGGCAGTGTGGAGCGCTGCAGTCTGTGATTCACAGGCAGTGTGGAGCACTGCAGTCTGTGATTCACAGGCAGTGTGGAGCACTGCAGCTCATAATTCACAGGCAGTGTGTTGCACTGCAGGCTGTGATTCACAGGCAGTGTGGTGCGAGGCAGCCTTTGATTCACAGGCAGTGTGGAGCGATACAGTCTGTAATTCAAAGGCAGTGTGGAGCACTGCAGTCTGTGATTCACGGGCAGTGTCGAGCACTGCAGCTCGTGATTCACAGGCAGTGTGGAGCAGTACAATCTGTGATTCACAGGCAGTGTGGAGCACTGCAGTCTGTTTTTCAAAGGCATTGTGGAGCACTGCAGTCTGTGTTTCACAGGCATTGTGGAGCACTGCAGTCTGTGATTCTCAGGCAGTTTGGAGCAATGCAGCCCCTGATTCACAGGCAGTGTGGAGCGCTGCGGTATGTGATTCACAGGCAGTGTGGAGAGCTGCAGTCTGTGTTTCACAGGCTGTGTGGAGCACTGCAGTCTGTGATTCACAGGCAGTGTTGAGCACTGCAGTCTGTGATTCACAGGCAGTGTTGAGCACTGCTGTCAGTGATTCAAAGGCAGTGTGGAGCACTGTAGTCTGTGATTCACAGGCAGTGTGGAGCACTGCTGTCTGTGATTCACAGCGAGTGTGGAGCACTGCAGCTCATGCTTCTCAGGCTGTGTGGAGCGCTGCAGTCTGTGATTCACTGGCAGTGTGGAGCACTGCAGTCTGTGATTCACAGGCAGTGTGGAGTGCTGCAGTCTGTGATTCACTGGCAGTGTGGAGCGCTGCAGTCTGATTCACAGGCAGTGTGGAGCGCCGCAGTCTGTGATTCACAGGCAGTGTAGAGCGCCGCAGACTGTGATTCACAGGCAGTGTGGAGCGCTGCAGTCTGTGATTCACTGGCAGTGTTGAGCGCTGCAGTCTGCGATTCACAGGCAGTGTGGAGCACTGCACCTCATGATTCACAGGCAGTGTGGATCGCTGCAGTCTTTGATTCACAGACAATGTGGAGCGCTGCAGTCTATGATTCACAGGCAGTGTGGAGCACTGCAGTCTTTGATTCACTGGCAGTGTGGAGCGCTGCAGTCTGTGATTCACAGGCAGTGTGGAGCGCTGCAGTCTGTGATTCACAGGCAATGTGGAGCGCCGCAGTCTGTGATTCACAGGCAGTCTGGAGCGCCACAGTCTGTGATTCAAAGGCAGTGTGGAGCGTCGCAGTCTGTGATTCACAGGCAGTGTGGAGGGCTGCAGTCTGTGATTCACAGGCAGTGTGGAGCGCCGCAGTCTGTGATTCACAGGCAGTGTGGAGCACCGCAGGCTGTGATTCACAGGCAGTGTGCAGCTCTGCAGTCTGTGATTCACAGGTAGTGTGGAGCACTGCAGTCTGTGATTCACAGGCAATGTGGATCGCCGCAATCTGTATTTCACAGGCAGTGTGGAGCGCCACAGTCTGTAACTCACAGGCAGTGTGGAGCGCCGCAGTCTGTTTTTCACAGGCAGTGTTGTGCGCCGCAGTCTGTGATTCACAGGCAGTGTGGAGCGCAGCAGTCTGTGATTCACAGGCAGTCTGGAGCGCCGCAGTCTGTGATTCACAGGCAGTCTGGAGCACCACAGTCTCTGATTCACAGGCAGTGTGGAGCGCTGCAGTCTGTGATTCCCAAGCAGTGTGGAGTGCCGCAGTCTGTGATTGATTGGCAGTGTGGAGTACTGCAGTCTGTGATTCACAGGCATTCGGAAGCACCGCACTCTGTGATTCACAGGCAATGTGGAGCTCTGCAGTCTGTGATTCACAGGTAGTGTGGAGCGTTGCAGTCTGTGATTCACAGGCAGTGTGGAGCACTGCAGTCTGTGATTCACAGGCAGTGTGGAGCACTGCAGCTCATAATTCACAGGCAGTGTGTTGCACTGCAGGCTGTGATTCACAGGCAGTGTGGTGCGAGGCAGCCTTTGATTCATAGGCAGTGTGGAGCGATACAGTCTGTAATTCACAGGCAGTGTGGAGCACTGCAGTCTGTGATTCACGGGCATTGTCGAGCACTGCAGCTCGTGATTCACAGGCAGTGTGGAGCAGTACAATCTGTGATTCACAGGCAATGTGTAGCACTGCAGTCTGTTTTTCAAAGGCATTGTGGAGCACTGCAGTCTGTGTTTCACAGGCATTGTGGAGCACTGCAGTCTGTGATTCTCAGGCAGTTTGGAGCACTGCAGCCCCTGATTCACAGGCAGTGTGGAGCGCTGCGGTATGTGATTCACAGGCAGTGTGGAGAGCTGCAGTCTGTGTTTCACAGGCAGTGTGGAGCACTGCAGTCTGTGATTCACAGGCAGCGTTGAGCACTGCAGTCTGTGATTCACAGGCAGTGTTGAGCACTGCTGTCTGTGATTCAAAGGCAGTGTGGAGCACTGTAGTCTGTGATTCACAGGCAGTGTGGAGCACTGCTGTCTGTGATTCACAGCGAGTATGGAGCACTGCAGCTCATGCTTCTCAGGCTGTGTGGAGCGCTGCAGTCCTTGATTCACCGGCAGTGTGGAGCGCTACAGTCTGTGATTCACAGGCAGTGTGGAGTGCTGCAGTCTGTGATTCACTGGCAGTGTGGAGCGCTGCAGTCTGATTCACAGGCAGTGTGGAGCACCGCAGTCTGTGATTCACAGGCAGTGTGTAGCGCCGCTGTCTGTGATTCACAGGCAGTGTAGAGTGCCGCAGTCTGTGATTCACAGGCAGTGTGGAGCGCTGCAGTCTGTGATTCACTGGCAGTGTTGAGCGCTGCAGTCTGCGATTCACAGGCAGTGTGGAGCGCTGCACCTCATGATTCACAGGCAGTGTGGAGCGCTGCAGTCTTTGATTCACCGTCAATGTGGAGCGCTGCAGTCTATGATTCACAGGCAGTGTGGAGCACAGCAGTCTTTGATTCACTGGCAGTGTGGAGCGCTGCAGTCTGTGATTCACAGGCAGTGTGGAGCGCTGCAGTCTGTGATTCACAGGCAATGTGGAGCGCCGCAGTCTGTGATTCACAGGCAGTGTGGAGCGCTGCAGTCTGTGATTCACAGGCAGTGTGGAGCGCCGCAGTCTGTGATTCACAGGCAGTGTGGAGCACCGCAGTCTGTGATTCACAGGCAGTGTGCAGCGCTGCAGTCTGTGATTCACAGGTAGTGTGGAGCACTGCAGTCTGTGATTCACAGGCAATGTGGATCGCCGCAATCTGTATTTCACAGGCAGTGTGGAGCGCCACAGTCTGTAACTCACAGGCAGTGTGGAGCGCCGCATTCTGTGATTCACAGGCAGTCTGGAGCGCCGCAGTCTGTGATTCACAGGCGCTCTGGAGCCCCGCAGTCTGTGATTCACAGGCAGTCTGGAGCGCCGCAGTCTGTGATTCACAGGCAGTGTGGAGCGCCACAGTCTGTGATTCCCAGGCAGTGTGGAGTGCCGCAGTCTGTGATTGACTGGCAGTGTGGAGTATTGCAGTCTGTGATTCACAGGCAGTCTGGAGCGCCGCAGTCTGTGATTCACAGGCATTGTGGAGCACTGCAGTCTGTGATTCTCAGGCAGTTTGGAGCACTGCAGCCCCTGATTCACAGGCAGTGTGGAGCGCTGCGGTCTGCGATTCACAGGCAGGGTGGAGCGGTGAAGTCTCTGATTCACAGGCAGTGTGGAGCACTGCTGTCTGTGATTCACAGCCAGTGTGGAGCACTGCAGCTCATGCTTCACAGGCAGTGTGAAGCGCTGCAGTCTTTGATTCACCGGCAGTGTGGAGCGCTGCAGGCTGTGATTCACAGGCAGTGTGGAGTGCTGCAGTCTGTGATTCACTGGCAGTGTGGAGCGCTGCAGTCTGTGATTCACCGGCAGTGTGGAGCACAGCAGTCTGTGATTCACAGGCAGTGTGAAGCGCCGCAGTCTGTGATTCACAGGCAGTGTGGAGCACCGCAGTCTGTGATTCACAGGCAGTGTGGAACTCTGCAGCCCGTGATTCACAGGCAGTGTGGAGCACTGCAGTCTGTGATTCACAGGCAGTGTGGAGCTCTGCAGTCTGTGATTCACAGGCAGTGTGGAGCGCTGCAGTCTGTGATTCACAGGCAGTGTGGAGCATTACAGTCTGTGATTCACAGGCAGTGTGGAGCACTGCAGTCTGTGATTCACAGGCAGTGTGGAGCACTACATCTCATGATTCACAGGCAGTGTGGAGCGCTGCAGTCTGTGATTCACTGGCAGTGTGGAGCGCTGCAGTCTATGATTCACAGGCAGTGTGGAGCGCCGCAGTCTGTGATTCACAGGCAGTCTGGAGTGCCGCAGTATGCAATTCACAGGCTGTGTGGAGCGCCGCAGTCTTTGATTCATAGGCAGTGTGAAGCACTACAGTCTTTGATTCACAGGCAGTGTGGAGCACTGCATTCTGTGAGTCACAGGAAGTGTGGAGCACTGCAGTCTGTGATTCACAGCCAGTGTGGAGCACTGCACCTCATGATTCAAAGGCAGTGTGGAGCGCTGCAGTCTATGATTCACTGGCAGTGTGGAGCGCTGCAGTCTGTGATTCACAGGCAGTGTGGAGCACCGCAGTCTGTGATTCACAGGCAGTGTGGAGTGCTGCAGTATGCGATTCACAGGCAGTGTGGAGCGCCGCAGTCTGTGATTCACAGGCAGTGTGGAGCACTGCAGTCTCTGATTCACAGGCAGTGTTGAGCACTGCAGTCTGTGATTCACAGCCAGTGTGGAGCGCTGCACCTCATGATTCACAGGCAGTGTGGAGCGCTGCAGTCTTTGATTCACAGGCAGTGTGGAGTGCTGCAGTCTATGATTCACAGGCAGTGTGGAGCACTGCAGTCTGTGATTCACTGGCAGTGTGGAGCGCTGCAGTCTATGTTTCACTGCCAGTTTGGAGTGCTGCAGTCTGTGATTCACAGGCAGTGTGCAGCGCCGCAGTCTGTTATTCACAGGCAGTGTGGAGCGCCACAGTCTGTGATTCACAGGCAGTGTGGAGCGCTGCAGTCTGTGATTCACAGGCTGTGTGGAGCGCCGCAGTCTGTGATTCACAGGCAGTGTGGAGCGCCGCAGTCTGTGATTCACAGGCATGGTGGAGCGCTGCAGTCTGTGATTCACAGGCAGTGTGGAGTACTGCAGTCTGTGATTCACAGTCAATTTGGATCGCCGCAATCTGTATTTCACAGGCAGTGTGGAGCGCCACAGTCTGTAACTCACAGGCAGTGTGGAGCGCCGCAGTCTGTTTTTCACGGGCAGTGTAGTGCATCGCAGTCTGTGATTCACAGGCAGTGTGGAGCGCTGCCGTCTGTGATTCACAGGCAGTCTGGAGCGCCGCAGTCTGTGATTCAAAGGCAGTGTGGAGCGCCGCAGTCTGTGATTCCCAGGCAGTGTGGAGTGCCGCAGTCTGTGATTGACTGGCAGTGTGGAGTACTGCAGTCTGTGAATCACAGGCAGTCTGGAGCGCCGCACTCTGTGATTCACAGGCAATGTGGAGCGCTGCAGTCTGTGATTAACAGGCAGTGTGCAGCACTGCAGTCTGTGATTCACAGGCACTGTGGAGCACTGCAGCTCATAATTCACAGGCAGTGTGGTGCACTGCAGCCTGTGATTCACAGGCAGTGTGGAGCGCTGCAGTCTATGATTCACAGGCAGTGTTGAGCGATACAGTCTGTTATTCACAGGCAGTGTGGAGCACTGCAGGCTGTGATTCACGGGCAGTGTGGAGCACTGCAGCTCGTGATTCACAGGCAGTGTGGAACGCTGCAGTCTGTCATTCACAGCTAGTGTGGAGCACTGCAGTCTGTGATTCACAGGCAGTGTGGAGCACTACAGTCTGTGATTCACAGGCAGTGTGGAGGATTGCAGTCCCAGATTCACAGGCAGTGTGGAGCACTGCAGCTCATGATTCACAGGCAGTGTTGGGCACTACAATCTGTGATTCACAGGCAGTGTGGAGTACTGCAGTCTGTGATTCACAAGCAGTGTGGAGCGCTGCTGTCTGTGATTCACAGGCAGTGTGTAGCACTGCAGCTCGTGATTCACATGCAGTGTGGAGCAGTACAATCTGTGATTCACAGGCAGTGTGGAGCACTGCAGTCTGCGTTTCACAGGCATTGTGCAGCACTGCAGTCTGTGTTTCACAGGCATTGTGGAGCACTGCAGACTGTGATTCTCAGGCAGTTTGGAGCACTGCAGCCCCTCATTCACAGGCAGTGTGGAGCGCTGCGGCCTGTGATTCACAGTCAGTGTGGAGCGCTGCAGTCTGTGTCTCACAGGCAGTGTGGAGCACTGCAGTCTGTGATTCACAGGCAGGGTTGAGCGCTGAAGTCTCTGATTCACAGGCAGTTTGGAGCACTGCAGCTCATGCTTCACAGGCAGTGTGGAGCGCTGTAGTGTTTGATTCACAGGCAGTGTGGAGCGCTGCAGTCTGTGATTCACAGGCAGCGTGGAGTGCTGCAGTCTGTGATTCACTGGCAGTGTGGAGCGCTACAGTCTGTGATTCACAGGCAGTGTGGAGTGCTGCAGTCTGTGATTCACTGGCAGTGTGGAGCGCTGCAGTCTGATTCACAGGCAGTGTGGAGCGCCGCTGTCTGTGATTCACAGGCAATGTAGAGTGCCGCAGTCTGTGATTCACAGGCAGTGTGGAGTGCCGCAGTCTGTGATTGATTGGCAGTGTGGAGTACTGCAGTCTGTGATTCACAGGCAGTCAGACGCACCGCACTCTGTGATTCACAGGCAATGTGGAGCTCTGCAGTCTGTGATTCACAGGCAGTGTGGAGCGCTGCAGTCTGTGATTCACAGGCAGTGTGGAGCACTGCAGTCTGTGATTCACAGGCAGTGTGGAGCACTGCAGCTCATAATTCACAGGCAGTGTGTTGCACTGCAGGCTGTGATTCACAGGCAGTGTGGTGCGAGGCAGCCTTTGATTCACAGGCAGTGTGGAGCGATACAGTCTGTAATTCAAAGGCAGTGTGGAGCACTGCAGTCTGTGATTCACGGGCAGTGTCGAGCACTGCAGCTCGTGATTCACAGGCAGTGTGGAGCAGTACAATCTGTGATTCACAGGCAGTGTGGAGCACTGCAGTCTGTTTTTCAAAGGCATTGTGGAGCACTGCAGTCTGTGTTTCACAGGCATTGTGGAGCACTGCAGTCTGTGATTCTCAGGCAGTTTGGAGCAATGCAGCCCCTGATTCACAGGCAGTGTGGAGCGCTGCGGTATGTGATTCACAGGCAGTGTGGAGAGCTGCAGTCTGTGTTTCACAGGCAGTGTGGAGCACTGCAGTCTGTGATTCACAGGCAGTGTTGAGCACTGCAGTCTGTGATTCACAGGCAGTGTTGAGCACTGCTGTCTGTGATTCAAAGGCAGTGTGGAGCACTGTAGTCTGTGATTCACAGGCAGTGTGGAGCACTGCTGTCTGTGATTCACAGCGAGTGTGGAGCACTGCAGCTCATGCTTCTCAGGCTGTGTGGAGCGCTGCAGTCCTTGATTCACCGGCAGTGTGGAGCGCTACAGTCTGTGATTCACAGGCAGTGTGGAGTGCTGCAGTCTGTGATTCACTGGCAGTGTGGAGCGCTGCAGTCTGATTCACAGGCAGTGTGGAGCGCCGCTGTCTGTGATTCACAGGCAGTGTAGAGTGCCGCAGACTGTGATTCACAGGCAGTGTGGAGCGCTGCAGTCTGTGATTCACTGGCAGTGTTGAGCGCTGCAGTCTGCGATTCACAGGCAGTGTGGAGCACTGCACCTCATGATTCACAGGCAGTGTGGATCGCTGCAGTCTTTGATTCACAGACAATGTGGAGCGCTGCAGTCTATGATTCACAGGCAGTGTGGAGCACTGCAGTCTTTGATTCACTGGCAGTGTGGAGCGCTGCAGTCTGTGATTCACAGGCAGTGTGGAGCGCTGCAGTCTGTGATTCACAGGCAATGTGGAGCGCCGCAGTCTGTGATTCACAGGCAGTCTGGAGCGCCACAGTCTGTGATTCAAAGGCAGTGTGGAGCGTCGCAGTCTGTGATTCACAGGCAGTGTGGAGTGCCGCAGTCTGTGATTCACAGGCAGTGTGGAGCGCCGCAGTCTGTGATTCACAGGCAGTGTGGAGCACCGCAGGCTGTGATTCACAGGCAGTGTGCAGCTCTGCAGTCTGTGATTCACAGGTAGTGTGGAGCACTGCAGTCTGTGATTCACAGGCAATGTGGATCGCCGCAATCTGTATTTCACAGGCAGTGTGGAGCGCCACAGTCTGTAACTCACAGGCAGTGTGGAGCGCCGCAGTCTGTTTTTCACAGGCAGTGTTGTGCGCCGCAGTCTGTGATTCACAGGCAGTGTGGAGCGCAGCAGTCTGTGATTCACAGGCAGTCTGGAGCGCCGCAGTCTGTGATTCACAGGCAGTCTGGAGCACCACAGTCTCTGATTCACAGGCAGTGTGGAGCGCTGCAGTCTGTGATTCCCAAGCAGTGTGGAGTGCCGCAGTCTGTGATTGATTGGCAGTGTGGAGTACTGCAGTCTGTGATTCACAGGCATTCGGAAGCACCGCACTCTGTGATTCACAGGCAATGTGGAGCTCTGCAGTCTGTGATTCACAGGCAGTGTGGAGCGCTGCAGTCTGTGATTCACAGGCAGTGTGGAGCACTGCAGTCTGTGATTCACAGGCAGTGTGGAGCACTGCAGCTCATAATTCACAGGCAGTGTGTTGCACTGCAGGCTGTGATTCACAGGCAGTGTGGTGCGAGGCAGCCTTTGATTCATAGGCAGTGTGGAGCGATACAGTCTGTAATTCACAGGCAGTGTGGAGCACTGCAGTCTGTGATTCACGGGCATTGTCGAGCACTGCAGCTCGTGATTCACAGGCAGTGTGGAGCAGTACAATCTGTGATTCACAGGCAATGTGTAGCACTGCAGTCTGTTTTTCAAAGGCATTGTGGAGCACTGCAGTCTGTGTTTCACAGGCATTGTGGAGCACTGCAGTCTGTGATTCTCAGGCAGTTTGGAGCAATGCAGCCCCTGATTCACAGGCAGTGTGGAGCGCTGCGGTATGTGATTCACAGGCAGTGTGGAGAGCTGCAGTCTGTGTTTCACAGGCAGTGTGGAGCACTGCAGTCTGTGATTCACAGGCAGCGTTGAGCACTGCAGTCTGTATTTCACAGGCAGTGTTGAGCACTGCTGTCTGTGATTCAAAGGCAGTGTGGAGCACTGTAGTCTGTGATTCACAGGCAGTGTGGAGCACTGCTGTCTGTGATTCACAGCGAGTATGGAGCACTGCAGCTCATGCTTCTCAGGCTGTGTGGAGCGCTGCAGTCCTTGATTCACCGGCAGTGTGGAGCGCTACAGTCTGTGATTCACAGGCAGTGTGGAGTGCTGCAGTCTGTGATTCACTGGCAGTGTGGAGCGCTGCAGTCTGATTCACAGGCAGTGTGGAGCACCGCAGTCTGTGATTCACAGGCAGTGTGTAGCGCCGCTGTCTGTGATTCACAGGCAGTGTAGAGTGCCGCAGTCTGTGATTCACAGGCAGTGTGGAGCGCTGCAGTCTGTGATTCACTGGCAGTGTTGAGCGCTGCAGTCTGCGATTCACAGGCAGTGTGGAGCGCTGCACCTCATGATTCACATGCAGTGTGGAGCGCTGCAGTCTTTGATTCACAGACAATGTGGAGCGCTGCAGTCTATGATTCACAGGCAGTGTGGAGCACAGCAGTCTGTGATTCACAGGCAGTGTGGAGCGCTGCAGTCTGTGATTCACAGGCAGTGTGGAGCGCCGCAGTCTGTGATTCACAGGCAGTGTGGAGCGTCGCAGTCTGTGATTCACAGGCAGTGTGGAGCGCTGCAGTCTGTGATTCACAGGCAGTGTGGAGCGCCGCAGTCTGTGATTCACAGGCAGTGTGGAGCACCGCAGTCTGTGATTCACAGGCAGTGTGCAGCGCTGCAGTCTGTGATTCACAGGTAGTGTGGAGCACTGCAGTCTGTGATTCACAGGCAGTGTGGATCGCCGCAATCTGTATTTCACAGGCAGTGTGGAGCACCACAGTCTGTAACTCACAGGCAGTGTGGAGCGCCGCATTCTGTGATTCACAGGCAGTCTGGAGCGCCGCAGTCTGTGATTCACAGGCAGTCTGGAGCGCCGCAGTCTGTGATTCACAGGCAGTCTGGAGCGCCGCAGTCTGTGATTCACAGGCAGTGTGGAGCGCCACAGTCTGTGATTCCCAGGCAGTGTGGAGTGCCGCAGTCTGTGATTGACTGGCAGTGTGGAGTATTGCAGTCTGTGATTCACAGGCAGTCTGGAGCGCCGCAGTCTGTGATTCACAGGCATTGTGGAGCACTGCAGTCTGTGATTCTCAGGCAGTTTGGAGCACTGCAGCCCCTGATTCACAGGCAGTGTGGAGCGCTGCGGTCTGCGATTCACAGGCAGGGTGGAGCGGTGAAGTCTCTGATTCACAGGCAGTGTGGAGCACTGCTGTCTGTGATTCACAGCCACTGTGGAGCACTGCACCTCATGCTTCACAGGCAGTGTGAAGCGCTGCAGTCTTTGATTCACCGGCAGTGTGGAGCGCTGCAGGCTGTGATTCACAGGCAGTGTGGAGTGCTGCAGTCTGTGATTCACTGGCAGTGTGGAGCGCTGCAGTCTGTGATTCACCGGCAGTGTGGAGCACTGCAGTCTGTGATTCACAGGCAGTGTGAAGCGCCGCAGTCTGTGATTCACAGGCAGTGTGGAGCACCACAGTCTGTGATTCACAGGCAGTTTGGAACTCTGCAGCCCGTGATTCACAGGCAGTGTGGAGCGCTGCAGTCTGAGTCTCACAGGCAGTGTGGAGCACTGCAGTCTGTGATTCACAGGCAGGGTGGAGCGCTGCAGTCTGTGATTCACAGGCAGTGTGGAGCACTACATTCTTTGATTCACAGGCAGTGTGGAGCACAGCAGTCTGTGATTCACAGGCAGTGTGGAGCACTGCAGTCTGTGATTCACAACCAGTGTGGAGCACTGCACCTCATGATTCACAGGCAGTGTGGAGCGCTGCAGTCTGTGATTCACTGGCAGTGTGGAGCGCTGCAGTCTATGATTCACAGGCAGTGTGGAGCGCCGCAGTCTGTGATTCACAGGCAGTCTGGAGTGCCGCAGTATGCAATTCACAGGCTGTGTGGAGCGCCGCAGTCTTTGATTCATAGGCAGTGTGAAGCACTACAGTCTTTGATTCACAGGCAGTGTGGAGCACTGCATTCTGTGAGTCACAGGAAGTGTGGAGCACTGCAGTCTGTGATTCACAGCCAGTGTGGAGCACTGCACCTCATGATTCAAAGGCAGTGTGGAGCGCTGCAGTCTATGATTCACTGGCAGTGTGGAGCGCTGCAGTCTGTGATTCACAGGCAGTGTGGAGCACCGCAGTCTGTGATTCACAGGCAGTGTGGAGTGCTGCAGTATGCGATTCACAGGCAGTGTGGAGCGCCGCAGTCTGTGATTCACAGGCAGTGTGGAGCACAGCAGTCTCTGATTCACAGGCAGTGTTGAGCACTGCAGTCTGTGATTCACAGCCAGTGTGGAGCGCTGCACCTCATGATTCACAGGCAGTGTGGAGCGCTGCATTCTTTGATTCACAGGCAGTGTGGAGTGCTGCAGTCTATGATTCACAGGCAGTGTGGAGCACTGCAGTCTGTGATTCACTGGCAGTGTGGAGCGCTGCAGTCTATGTTTCACTGCCAGTTTGGAGTGCTGCAGTCTGTGATTCACAGGCAGTGTGCAGCGCCGCAGTCTGTTATTCACAGGCAGTGTGGAGCGCCACAGTCTGTGATTCACAGGCAGTGTGGAGCGCTGCAGTCTGTGATTCACAGGCTGTGTGGAGCGCCGCAGTCTGTGATTCACAGGCAGTGTGGAGCGCCGCAGTCTGTGATTCACAGGCATGGTGGAGCGCTGCAGTCTGTGATTCACAGGCAGTGTGGAGTACTGCAGTCTGTGATTCACAGTCAATTTGGATCGCCGCAATCTGTATTTCACAGGCAGTGTGGAGCGCCACAGTCTGTAACTCACAGGCAGTGTGGAGCGCCGCAGTGTGTTTTTCACGGGCAGTGTAGTGCACCGCAGTCTGTGATTCACAGGCAGTGTGGAGCGCTGCCGTCTGTGATTCACAGGCAGTCTGGAGCGCCGCAGTCTGTGATTCAAAGGCAGTGTGGAGCGCCGCAGTCTGTGATTCCCAGGCAGTGTGGAGTGCCGCAGTCTGTGATTGACTGGCAGTGTGGAGTACTGCAGTCTGTGAATCACAGGCAGTCTGGAGCGCCGCACTCTGTGATTCACAGGCAATGTGGAGCGCTGCAGTCTGTGATTAACAGGCAGTGTGCAGCACTGCAGTCTGTGATTCACAGGCACTGTGGAGCACTGCAGCTCATAATTCACAGGCAGTGTGGTGCACTGCAGCCTGTGATTCACAGGCAGTGTGGAGCGCTGCAGTCTATGATTCACAGGCAGTGTTGAGCGATACAGTCTGTTATTCACAGGCAGTGTGGAGCACTGCAGGCTGTGATTCACGGGCAGTGTGGAGCACTGCAGCTCGTGATTCACAGGCAGTGTGGAACGCTGCAGTCTGTCATTCACAGGTAGTGTGGAGCACTGCAGTCTGTGATTCACAGGCAGTGTGGAGCACTACAGTCTGTGATTCACAGGCAGTGTGGAGGATTGCAGTCCCAGATTCACAGGCAGTGTGGAGCACTGCAGCTCATGATTCACAGGCAGTGTTGGGCACTACAATCTGTGATTCACAGGCAGTGTGGAGTACTGCAGTCTGTGATTCACAAGCAGTGTGGAGCGCTGCTGTCTGTGATTCACAGGCAGTGTGTAGCACTGCAGCTCGTGATTCACATGCAGTGTGGAGCAGTACAATCTGTGATTCACAGGCAGTGTGGAGCACTGCAGTCTGCGTTTCACAGGCATTGTGCAGCACTGCAGTCTGTGTTTCACAGGCATTGTGGAGCACTGCAGACTGTGATTCTCAGGCAGTTTGGAGCACTGCAGCCCCTCATTCACAGGCAGTGTGGAGCGCTGCGGCCTGTGATTCACAGTCAGTGTGGAGAGCTGCAGTCTGTGTCTCACAGGCAGTGTGGAGCACTGCAGTCTGTGATTCACAGGCAGGGTTGAGCGCTGAAGTCTCTGATTCACAGGCAGTTTGGAGCACTGCAGCTCATGCTTCACAGGCAGTGTGGAGCGCTGTAGTGTTTGATTCACCGGCAGTGTGGAGCGCTGCAGTCTGTGATTCACAGGCAGCATGGAGTGCTGCAGTCTGTGATTCACTGGCAGTGTGGAGCGCTACAGTCTGTGATTCACAGGCAGTGTGGAGTGCTGCAGTCTGTGATTCACTGGCAGTGTGGAGCGCTGCAGTCTGATTCACAGGCAGTGTGGAGCGCCGCTGTCTGTGATTCACAGGCAATGTAGAGTGCCGCAGTCTGTGATTCACAGGCAGTGTGGAGTGCCGCAGTCTGTGATTGATTGGCAGTGTGGAGTACTGCAGTCTGTGATTCACAGGCAGTCAGACGCACCGCACTCTGTGATTCACAGGCAATGTGGAGCTCTGCAGTCTGTGATTCACAGGCAGTGTGGAGCGCTGCAGTCTGTGATTCACAGGCAGTGTGGAGCACTGCAGTCTGTGATTCACAGGCAGTGTGGAGCACTGCAGCTCATAATTCACAGGCAGTGTGTTGCACTGCAGGCTGTGATTCACAGGCAGTGTGGTGCGAGGCAGCCTTTGATTCACAGGCAGTGTGGAGCGATACAGTCTGTAATTCACAGGCAGTGTGGAGCACTGCAGTCTGTGATTCACGGCAGTGTGGAGCACTGCAGCTCGTGATTCACAGGCAGTGTGGAGCAGTACAATCTGTGATTCACAGGCAGTGTGGAGCACTGCAGTCTGTTTTTCAAAGGCATTGTGGAGCACTGCAGTCTGTGTTTCACAGGCATTGTGGAGCACTGCAGTCTGTGATTCTCAGGCAGTTTGGAGCACTGCAGCCCCTGATTCACAGGCAGTGTGGAGCGCTGCTGTCTGTGATTCACAGGCAGTGTGGAGAGCTGCAGTCTGTGTTTCACAGGCAGTGTGGAGCACTGCAGTCTGTGATTCACAGGCAGTGTTGAGCACTGCAGTCTGTGATTCACAGGCAGTGTGGAGCACTGCTGTCTGTGATTCACAGGCAGTGTGGAGCACTGCAGTCTGTGATTCACAGGCAGTGTGGAGCACTGCTGTCTGTGATTCACAGCGAGTGTGGAGCACTGCAGCTCATGCTTCTCAGGCTGTGTGGAGCGCTGCAGTCCTTGATTCACCGGCAGTGTGGAGCGCTACAGTCTGTGATTCACAGGCAGTGTGGAGTGCTGCAGTCTGTGATTCACTGGCAGTGTGGAGCGCTGCAGTCTGATTCACAGGCAGTGTGGAGCGCCGCTGTCTGTGATTCACAGGCAGTGTAGAGTGCCGCAGACTGTGATTCACAGGCAGTGTGGAGCGCTGCAGTCTGTGATTCACTGGCAGTGTTGAGCGCTGCAGTCTGCGATTCACAGGCAGTGTGGAGCACTGCACCTCATGATTCACAGGCAGTGTGGATCGCTGCAGTCTTTGATTCACAGACAATGTGGAGCGCTGCAGTCTATGATTCACAGGCAGTGTGGAGCACTGCAGTCTTTGATTCACTGGCAGTGTGGAGCGCTGCAGTCTGTGATTCACAGGCAGTGTGGAGCGCTGCAGTCTGTGATTCACAGGCATTGTGGAGCGCCGCAGTCTGTGATTCACAGGCAGTCTGGAGCGCCACAGTCTGTGATTCAAAGGCAGTGTGGAGCGTCGCAGTCTGTGATTCACAGGCAGTGTGGAGGGCTGCAGTCTGTGATTCACAGGCAGTGTGGAGCGCCGCAGTCTGTGATTCACAGGCAGTGTGGAGCGCCACAGGCTGTGATTCACAGGCAGTGTGCAGCTCTGCAGTCTGTGATTCACAGGTAGTGTGGAGCACTGCAGTCTGTGATTCACAGGCAATGTGGATCGCCGCAATCTGTATTTCACAGGCAGTGTGGAGCGCCACAGTCTGTAACTCACAGGCAGTGTGGAGCGCCGCAGTCTGTTTTTCACAGGCAGTGTTGTGCGCCGCAGTCTGTGATTCACAGGCAGTGTGGAGCGCAGCAGTCTGTGATTCACAGGCAGTCTGGAGCGCCGCAGTCTGTGATTCACAGGCAGTCTGGAGCACCACAGTCTCTGATTCACAGGCAGTGTGGAGCGCTGCAGTCTGTGATTCCCAAGCAGTGTGGAGTGCCGCAGTCTGTGATTGATTGGCAGTGTGGAGTACTGCAGTCTGTGATTCACAGGCATTCGGAAGCACCGCACTCTGTGATTCACAGGCAATGTGGAGCTCTGCAGTCTGTGATTCACAGGTAGTGTGGAGCGTTGCAGTCTGTGATTCACAGGCAGTGTGGAGCACTGCAGTCTGTGATTCACAGGCAGTGTGGAGCACTGCAGCTCATAATTCACAGGCAGTGTGTTGCACTGCAGGCTGTGATTCACAGGCAGTGTGGTGCGAGGCAGCCTTTGATTCATAGGCAGTGTGGAGCGATACAGTCTGTAATTCACAGGCAGTGTGGAGCACTGCAGTCTGTGATTCACGGGCATTGTCGAGCACTGCAGCTCGTGATTCACAGGCAGTGTGGAGCAGTACAATCTGTGATTCACAGGCAATGTGTAGCACTGCAGTCTGTTTTTCAAAGGCATTGTGGAGCACTGCAGTCTGTGTTTCACAGGCATTGTGGAGCACTGCAGTCTGTGATTCTCAGGCAGTTTGGAGCAATGCAGCCCCTGATTCACAGGCAGTGTGGAGCGCTGCGGTATGTGATTCACAGGCAGTGTGGAGAGCTGCAGTCTGTGTTTCACAGGCAGTGTGGAGCACTGCAGTCTGTGATTCACAGGCAGCGTTGAGCACTGCAGTCTGTATTTCACAGGCAGTGTTGAGCACTGCTGTCTGTGATTCAAAGGCAGTGTGGAGCACTGTAGTCTGTGATTCACAGGCAGTGTGGAGCACTGCTGTCTGTGATTCACAGCGAGTATGGAGCACTGCAGCTCATGCTTCTCAGGCTGTGTGGAGCGCTGCAGTCCTTGATTCACCGGCAGTGTGGAGCGCTACAGTCTGTGATTCACAGGCAGTGTGGAGTGCTGCAGTCTGTGATTCACTGGCAGTGTGGAGCGCTGCAGTCTGATTCACAGGCAGTGTGGAGCACCGCAGTCTGTGATTCACAGGCAGTGTGGAGCGCCGCAGTCTGTGATTCACAGGCAGTGTGGAGTGCCACAGTCTGTGATTCACAGGCAGTGTGGAGCGCTGCAGTCTGTGATTCACAGGCAGTGTGGAGCGCTGCAGTCTGCGATTCACAGGCAGTGTGGAGCGCTGCAGTCTTGATTCACAGGCAGTGTGGAGCGCTGCAGTCTGTGATTCACAGGCAGTGTGGAGCGCTGCAGTCTGTGATTCACAGGCAGTGTGGAGCACAGCAGTCTTTGATTCACAGGCAGTGTGGAGCGCTGCAGTCTGTGATTCACAGGCAGTGTGGAGCGCCGCAGTCTGTGATTCACAGGCAGTGTGGAGCGCCGCAGTCTGTGATTCACAGGCAGTG
The DNA here is from genome assembly GCF_017639515.1 of Carcharodon carcharias. Classification (NCBI taxonomy): domain Eukaryota; kingdom Metazoa; phylum Chordata; class Chondrichthyes; order Lamniformes; family Lamnidae; genus Carcharodon; species Carcharodon carcharias. Next base: position 25,677,879 of record NC_054491.1, read on the forward strand.
TGGAGCGCCGCAGTCTGTGATTCACAGGCAGTGTGGAGCGCCGCAGTCTGTGATTCACAGGCAGTGTGGAGCGCTGCAGTCTGTGATTCACAGGCAGTGTGGAGCACCACAGTCTGTGATTCACAGGCAGTTTGGAACTCTGCAGCCCGTGATTCACAGGCAGTGTGGAGCGCTGCAGTCTGAGTCTCACAGGCAGTGTGGAGCACTGCAGTCTGTGATTCACAGGCAGGGTGGAGCGCTGCAGTCTGTGATTCACAGGCAGTGTGGAGCACTACATTCTTTGATTCACAGGCAGTGTGGAGCACAGCAGTCTGTGATTCACAGGCAGTGTGGAGCACTGCAGTCTGTGATTCACAACCAGTGTGGAGCACTGCACCTCATGATTCACAGGCAGTGTGGAGCGCTGCAGTCTGTGATTCACTGGCAGTGTGGAGCGCTGCAGTCTATGATTCACAGGCAGTGTGGAGCGCCGCAGTCTGTGATTCACAGGCAGTCTGGAGTGCCGCAGTATGCAATTCACAGGCTGTGTGGAGCGCCGCAGTCTTTGATTCATAGGCAGTGTGAAGCACTACAGTCTTTGATTCACAGGCAGTGTGGAGCACTGCATTCTGTGAGTCACAGGAAGTGTGGAGCACTGCAGTCTGTGATTCACAGCCAGTGTGGAGCACTGCACCTCATGATTCAAAGGCAGTGTGGAGCGCTGCAGTCTATGATTCACTGGCAGTGTGGAGCGCTGCAGTCTGTGATTCACAGGCAGTGTGGAGCACCGCAGTCTGTGATTCACAGGCAGTGTGGAGTGCTGCAGTATGCGATTCACAGGCAGTGTGGAGCGCCGCAGTCTGTGATTCACAGGCAGTGTGGAGCACAGCAGTCTCTGATTCACAGGCAGTGTTGAGCACTGCAGTCTGTGATTCACAGCCAGTGTGGAGCGCTGCACCTCATGATTCACAGGCAGTGTGGAGCGCTGCATTCTTTGATTCACAGGCAGTGTGGAGTGCTGCAGTCTATGATTCACAGGCAGTGTGGAGCACTGCAGTCTGTGATTCACTGGCAGTGTGGAGCGCTGCAGTCTATGTTTCACTGCCAGTTTGGAGTGCTGCAGTCTGTGATTCACAGGCACTGTGCAGCGCCGCAGTCTGTTATTCACAGGCAGTGTGGAGCGCCACAGTCTGTGATTCACAGGCAGTGTGGAGCGCTGCAGTCTGTGATTCACAGGCTGTGTGGAGCGCCGCAGTCTGTGATTCACAGGCAGTGTGGAGCGCCGCAGTCTGTGATTCACAGGCATGGTGGAGCGCTGCAGTCTGTGATTCACAGGCAGTGTGGAGTACTGCAGTCTGTGATTCACAGTCAATTTGGATCGCCGCAATCTGTATTTCACAGGCAGTGTGGAGCGCCACAGTCTGTAACTCACAGGCAGTGTGGAGCGCCGCAGTCTGTTTTTCACGGGCAGTGTAGTGCATCGCAGTCTGTGATTCACAGGCAGTGTGGAGCGCTGCCGTCTGTGATTCACAGGCAGTCTGGAGCGCCGCAGTCTGTGATTCAAAGGCAGTGTGGAGCGCCGCAGTCTGTGATTCCCAGGCAGTGTGGAGTGCCGCAGTCTGTGATTGACTGGCAGTGTGGAGTACTGCAGTCTGTGAATCACAGGCAGTCTGGAGCGCCGCACTCTGTGATTCACAGGCAATGTGGAGCGCTGCAGTCTGTGATTAACAGGCAGTGTGCAGCACTGCAGTCTGTGATTCACAGGCACTGTGGAGCACTGCAGCTCATAATTCACAGGCAGTGTGGTGCACTGCAGCCTGTGATTCACAGGCAGTGTGGAGCGCTGCAGTCTATGATTCACAGGCAGTGTTGAGCGATACAGTCTGTTATTCACAGGCAGTGTGGAGCACTGCAGGCTGTGATTCACGGGCAGTGTGGAGCACTGCAGCTCGTGATTCACAGGCAGTGTGGAACGCTGCAGTCTGTCATTCACAGGTAGTGTGGAGCACTGCAGTCTGTGATTCACAGGCAGTGTGGAGCACTACAGTCTGTGATTCACAGGCAGTGTGGAGGATTGCAGTCCCTGATTCACAGGCAGTGTGGAGCACTGCAGCTCATGATTCACAGCAGTGTTGGGCACTACAATCTGTGATTCACAGGCAGTGTGGAGTACTGCAGCTCTGTGCTTCACAAGCAGTGTGGAGCGCTGCTGTCTGTGATTCACAGGCAGTGTGTAGCACTGCAGTCTCTGATTCACAGGCAGTTGTGGAGAGCTGCAGTAATCTGTGATTCACACGGCAAGTGTGGAGCACTGCAGTCTGGTTTCACAGGCATTGTGCAGCACTGCAGTCTGTGTTTCACAGGCATTGTGGAGCACTGCAGACCTGTGATTCTCAGGCAGTTTGGAGCACTGCAGCCCCTCATTCACAGGCAGTGTGGAGCGCTGCGGCCTGTGATTCACAGTCAGTGTGGAGAGCTGCAGTCTGTGTCTCACAGGCAGTGTGGAGCACTGCAGTCTCTGATTCACAGGCAGTTTGGAGCACTGCAGCTCATGCTTCACAGGCAGTGTGGAGCACTGTAGTGTTTGATTCACCGGCAGTGTGGAGCGCTGCAGTCTGTGATTCACAGGCAGTGTGGAGCGCTGCAGTCTGTGATTCACTGGCAGTGTGGAGCGCTGCAGTCTGTGATTCACAGGCAGTGTGGAGCACCGCAGTCTGTGATTCACAGGCAGTGTGGAGCGCCGCAGTCTGTGATTCACAGGCAGTGTGGAGCGCCGCAGTCTGTGATTCACAGGCAGTGTGGAGCGCCGCAAACTGTGACTCACAGGCAGTGTGGAGCGCCGCAGTCTGTGATTCACAGGCAGTGTTGAGTGCCGCAGTCTGTGATTCACAGGCAGTGTGGAGCGCTGCAGTCTGTGATTCACAGGCAGTGTGGAGCGCTGCAGTCTGTGATTCACAGGCAGTGTGGAGCGCTGCAGTCTGTGATTCACAGGCAGTGTGGAGCGCTGCAGTCTGTGATTCACAGGCAGTGTGGAGCGCTGCAGTCTGTGATTCACTGGCAGTGTGGAGCACTGCAGTCTGTGATTCACAGGCAGTGTGGAGCTCTGCAGCCCGTGATTCACAGGCAGTGTGGAGCGCTGCAGTCTGAGTTTCTCAGGCAGTGTGGAGCGCTGCAGTCTGTGATTCACAGGCAGGGTGGAGCGCTGCAGTCTGTGATTCACAGGCAGTGTGGAGCACTAAAGTCTTTGATTCACAGGCAGTGTGAGCACTGCAGTCTGTGATTCACAGGCAGTGTGGAGCACTGCAGTCTGTGATTCACAGCCAGTGTGGCACGCTGAACCTCATGATTCACAGGCAGTGTGGAGCACTGCAGTCTTTGATTCACAGGCAGTGTGGAGCGCTGCAGTCTATGATTCACAGGCAGTGTGGAGCGCTGCAGTCTGTGATTCACTGGCAGTGTGGAGCGCTGCAGTCTGTGATTCACAGGCAGTTTGGAGCGCCGCAGTCTGTGATTCACAGGCAGTGTGGAGCGCCGCAGTCTGTGATTCACAGGCAGTCTGGAGTGCCGCAGTCTGTGATTCACAGGCAGTGTGGAGCGCTGCAGTCTGCGATTCACAGGCAGTGTGGAGCGCTGCAGTCTGTGATTCACAGGCAGTGTGGAGCGCTGCAGTCTGTGATTCACAGGCAGTGTGGAGCACTGCAGTCTGTGATTCACAGGCAGTGTGGAGCACTGCAGTCTGTGATTCACAGGCAGTGTGGAGCGCTGCAGTCTGTGATTCACAGGCAGTGTGGAGCGCTGCAGTCTGTGATTCACAGGCAGTGTGGAGCGCTGCAGTCTGTGATTCACAGGCAGTGTGGAGCGCTGCAGTCTGTGATTCACAGGCAGTGTGGAGCGCTGCAGTCTGTGATTCACAGGCAGTGTGGAGCGCTGCAGTCTGTGATTCACAGGCAGTGTGGAGCGCCTGCAGTCTGTGATTCACAGGCAGTGTGGAGCACTGCAGTCTGTGATTCACAGGCAGTGTGGAGCGCCACAGTCTCTAACTCACAGGCAGTGTGGAGCCCGCAGTCTGTGATTCACAGGCAGTGTTGAGCGCCTCAAACTGTGATTCACAGGCAGTGTGGAGCACTACAGTCTGTGATTCACAGGCAGTGTGGAGCACTGCAGTCTGTGATTCACAGGCAGTGTGGAGCACTGCAGTCTGTGATTCACAGGCAGTGTGGAGCACTGCAGTCTGTGATTCACAGGCAGTCTGGAGCGCTGCAGTCTGTGATTCACAGGCAGTGTGGAGCGCTGCAGTCTGTGATTCACAGGCAGTGTGGAGCACTGCAGTCTTGATTCACAGGCAGTGTGGAGCAGCTGCAGTCTGTGATTCACAGGCAGTGTGGAGCTCTGCAGTCTGTGATTCACAGGCAGTGTGGAGCACTGCAGTCTGTGATTCACAGGCAGTGTGGAGCACTGCAGTCTGTGATTCACAGGCAGTGTGGAGCGCTGCAGTCTTGATTCACAGGCAGTGTGGAGCGCTGCAGTCTGTGATTCACAGGCAGTGTGGAGCGCTGCAGTCTGTGATTCACAGGCAGTGTGGAGCGCTGCAGTCTGTGATTCACAGGCAGTGTGGAGCACTGCAGTCTGTGATTCACAGGCAGTGTGGAGCACTGCAGTCTGTGATTCACAGGCAGTGTGGAGCCCTGCAGTCTGTGATTCACAGGCAGTGTGGAGCACTGCAGTCTGTGATTCACAGGCAGTGTGGAGCGCTGCAGTCTGTGATTCACAGGCAGTGTGGAGCGCTGCAGTCTGTGATTCACAGGCAGTGTGGAGCGCCGCAGTCTGTGATTCACAGGCAGTGTGGAGCAGCTGCAGTCTGTGATTCACAGGCAGTGTGGAGCACTGCAGTCTGTGATTCACAGGCAGTGTGGAGCACTGCAGTCTGTGATTCACAGGCAGTGTGGAGCACTGCAGTCTGTGATTCACAGGCAGTGTGGAGCGCTGCAGTCTGTGATTCACAGGCAGTGTGGAGCGCTGCAGTCTGTGATTCACAGGCAGTGTGGAGCACTGCAGTCTGTGATTCACAGGCAGTGTGGAGCACTGCAGTCTGTGATTCACAGGCAGTGTGGAGCACGCAGTCTGTGATTCACAGGCAGTGTGGAGCGCTGCAGTCTGTGATTCACAGGCAGTGTGGAGCGCTGCAGTCTGTGATTCACAGGCAGTGTGGAGCACTGCACCTCATGATTCACAGGCAGTGTGGAGCGCTGCAGTCTTTGATTCACAGTCCATGTGGAGCGCTGCAGTCTATGATTCACAGGCAGTGTGGAGCACTGCAGTCTGTGATTCACTGGCAGTGTGGAGCGCTGCAGTCTGTGATTCACAGGCAGTGTGGAGCGCTGCAGTCTGTGATTCACAGGCAGTGTGCAGCGCCGCAGTCTGTGATTCACAGGCAGTCTGGAGCGCCACAGTCTGTGATTCACAGGCAGTGTGGAGCGTCGCAGTCTGTGATTCACAGGCAGTGTGGAGGGCTGCAGTCTGTGATTCACAGGCAGTGTGGAGCGCCGCAGTCTGTGATTCACAGGCAGTGTGGAGCGCCGCAGTCTGTGATTCACAGGCAGTGTGCAGCGCTGCAGTCTGTGATTCACAGGCAGTGTGGAGCGCCGCAGTCTGTGATTCACAGGCAGTGTGGAGCGCCGCAGTCTGTGATTCACAGGCAGTGTGGAGCGCCGCAGTCTGTGATTCACAGGCAGTGTGGAGCGCTGCAGTCTGTGATTCACAGGCAGTGTGGAGCACTGCAGTCTGTGATTCACAGGCAGTGTGGAGCGCTGCAGTCTGTGATTCACAGGCAGTGTGGACGCCTCAGTCTGTGATTCACAGGCAGTGTGGAGCGCCGCAGTCTGTGATTCACAGGCAGTGTGGAGCGCAGCAGTCTGTGATTCACAGGCAGTGTGTTGCACTGCAGTCTGTGATTCACAGGCAGTGTGGAGTGCTGCAGTCTGTGATTCACAGGCAGTGTGGAGCGCTGCAGTCTGTGATTCACAGGCAGTGTGGAGCACTGCAGTCTGTGATTCACAGGCAGTGTGGAGTGCTGCAGTCTGTGATTCACAGGCAGGGTGCATAGCAGCAGTCTGTGATTCACAGGCAGTGTGGAGCACTGCAGTCTGTGATTCACAGGCAGTGTGGAGCACTGCAGCTCGTGATTCACAGGCAGTGTGGAGCACTGCAGTCTGTGATTCACAGGCAGTGTGGAGCGCTGCAGTCTGTGATTCACAGGCAGTGTGGAGCGCTGCAGTCTGTGATTCACAGGCAGTGTGGAGCACTGCAGTCTGTGATTCACAGGCAGTGTGGAGCACTGCAGTCTGTGATTCACAGGCAGTGTGGAGCACTGCAGTCTGTGATTCACAGGCAGTGTGGAGCACTGCAGTCTGTGATTCACAGGCAGTGTGGAGCACTGCAGTCTGTGATTCACAGGCAGTGTGGAGCACTGCAGTCTGTGATTCACAGGCAGTGTGGAGCGCTGCAGTCTGTGATTCACAGGCAGTGTGGAGCACTGCAGTCTGTGATTCACAGGCAGTGTGGAGCACTGCAGTCTGTGATTCACAGGCAGTGTTGAGCACTGCTGTCTGTGATTCAAAGGCAGTGTGGAGCACTGTAGTCTGTGATTCACAGGCAGTGTGGAGCACTGCTGTCTGTGATTCACAGCGAGTATGGAGCACTGCAGCTCATGCTTCTCAGGCTGTGTGGAGCGCTGCAGTCCTTGATTCACCGGCAGTGTGGAGCGCTACAGTCTGTGATTCAAAGGCAGTGTGGAGTGCTGCAGTCTGTGATTCACTGGCAGTGTGGAGCGCTGCAGTCTGATTCACAGGCAGTGTGGAGCACCGCAGTCTGTGATTCACAGGCAGTGTGTAGCGCCGCAGTCTGTGATTCACTGGCAGTGTTGAGCGCTGCAGTCTGCGATTCACAGGCAGTGTGGAGCACTGCACCTCATGATTCACAGGCAGTGTGGAGCGCTGCAGTCTTTGATTCACAGACAATGTGGAGCGCTGCAGTCTATGATTCACAGGCAGTGTGGAGCACAGCAGTCCTTGATTCACTGGCAGTGTGGAGCGCTGCAGTCTGTGATTCACAGGCAATGTGGAGCGCTGCAGTCTGTGATTCACAGGCAATGTGGAGCGCCGCAGTCTGTGATTCACAGGCAGTCTGGAGCGCCACAGTCTGTGATTCACAGGCAGTGTGGAGCGTCGCAGTCTGTGATTCACAGGCAGTGTGGAGGGCTGCAGTCTGTGATTCACAGGCAGTGTGGAGCGCCGCAGTCTGTGATTCACAGGCAGTGTGGAGCACCGCAGTCTGTGATTCACAGGCAGTGTGCAGCGCTGCAGTCTGTGATTCACAGGTAGTGTGGAGCACTGCAGTCTGTGATTCACAGGCAATGTGGATCGCCGCAATCTGTATTTCACAGGCAGTGTGGAGCGCCACAGTCTGTAACTCACAGGCAGTGTGGAGCGCCGCATTCTGTGATTCACAGGCAGTCTGGAGTGCCGCAGTCTGTGATTCACAGGCGCTCTGGAGCCCCGCAGTCTGTGATTCACAGGCAGTCTGGAGCGCCGCAGTCTGTGATTCACAGGCAGTGTGGAGCACCACAGTCTGTGATTCCCAGGCAGTGTGGAGTGCCGCAGTCTGTGATTGACTGGCAGTGTGGAGTATTGCAGTCTGTGATTCACAGGCAGTCTGGAGCGCCGCAGTCTGTGATTCACAGGCATTGTGGAGCACTGCAGTCTGTGATTCTCAGGCAGTTTGGAGCACTGCAGCCCCTGATTCACAGGCAGTGTGGAGCGCTGCGGTCTGCGATTCACAGGCAGGGTGGAGCGGTGAAGTCTCTGATTCACAGGCAGTGTGGAGCACTGCTGTCTGTGATTCACAGCCACTGTGGAGCACTGCACCTCATGCTTCACAGGCAGTGTGAAGCGCTGCAGTCTTTGATTCACCGGCAGTGTGGAGCGCTGCAGGCTGTGATTCACAGGCAGTGTGGAGTGCTGCAGTCTGTGATTCACTGGCAGTGTGGAGCGCTGCAGTCTGTGATTCACCGGCAGTGTGGAGCACTGCAGTCTGTGATTCACAGGCAGTGTGAAGCGCCGCAGTCTGTGATTCACAGGCAGTGTGGAGCACCGCAGTCTGTGATTCACAGGCAGTGTGGAGCTCTGCAGCCCGTGATTCACAGGCAGTGTGGAGCGCTGCAGTCTGAGTCTCACAGGCAGTGTGGAGCGCTGCAGTCTGTGATTCACAGGCAGGGTGGAGCGCTGCAGTCTGTGATTCACAGGCAGTGTGGAGCACTACAGTCTTTGATTCACAGGCAGTGTGGAGCACAGCAGTCTGTGATTCACAGGCAGTGTGGAGCACTGCAGTCTGTGATTCACAGCCAGTGTGGAGCACTGCACCTCATGATTCACAGGCAGTGTGGAGCGCTGCAGTCTGTGATTCACTGGCAGTGTGGAGCGCTGCAGTCTATGATTCACAGGCAGTGTGGAGCGCCGCAGTCTGTGATTCACAGGCAGTGTGGAGCGCCGCAGTCTATGATTCACAGGCAGTGTGGAGCGATACATTCTGTGATTCACAGGCAGTGTGGAGCACTGCAGCTCGTGATTCACAGGCAGTGTGGAGCACTGCAGTCTGTGATTCACAGGCAGTGTGGAGCACTGCAGTCTGTGATTCACAGGCAGTGTGGAGCACTGCAGCTCGTGATTCACAGGCAGTGTGGAGCACTGCAGTCTGTGATTCACAGACAGTGTGGAGGATTGCAGTCCCTGATTCACAGGCCGTGTGGAGCACTGCAGCTCTTGATTCACAGGCAGTGTGGAGCACTGCAGTCTGTGATTCACAGGCAGTGTGGAGCACTGCAGTCTGTGATTCACAGGCAGTGTGGAGCGCTGCAGTCTGTGATTCACAGGCAGTGTGGAGCACTGCAGCTCGTGATTCACAGGCAGTGTGGAGCACTACAGTCTGTGATTCACAGGCAGTGTGGAGCACTGCAGTCTGTGATTCACAGGCAGTGTGGAGCACTGCAGTCTGTGATTCACAGGCAGTGTGGAGCGCTGCAGTCTGTGATTCACAGGCAGTGTGGAGCACTGCAGTCTGTGATTCACAGGCAGTGTGGAGCACTGCAGTCTGTGATTCACAGGCAGTGTGGAGCACTGCAGTCTGTGATTCACAGGCAGTGTGGAGCGCTGCAGTCTGTGATTCACAGGCAGTGTGGAGCACTGCAGTCTGTGATTCACAGGCAGTGTGGATCGCTGCAGTCTATGATTCACAGGCAGTGTGGAGCGCTGCAGTCTGTGATTCACAGGCAGTGTGGAGCACTGCAGTCTGTGATTCACAGGCAGTGTTGAGCACTGCAGTCTGTGATTCACAGGCAGTGTGGAGCACTGCAGTCTGTGATTCACAGGCAGTGTGGAGCACTGCAGTCTGTGATTCACAGGCAGTGTGGAGCACTGCTGTCTGTGATTCACAGCGAGTATGGAGCACTGCAGCTCATGCTTCTCAGGCTGTGTGGAGCGCTGCAGTCTTGATTCACCGGCAGTGTGGAGCGCTACAGTCTGTGATTCACAGGCAGTGTGGAGTGCTGCAGTCTGTGATTCACTGGCAGTGTGGAGCGCTGCAGTCTGATTCACAGGCAGTGTGGAGCACCGCAGTCTGTGATTCACAGGCAGTGTGTAGCGCCGCAGTCTGTGATTCACTGGCAGTGTTGAGCGCTGCAGTCTGCGATTCACAGGCAGTGTGGAGCACTGCACCTCATGATTCACAGGCAGTGTGGAGCGCTGCAGTCTTTGATTCACAGACAATGTGGAGCGCTGCAGTCTATGATTCACAGGCAGTGTGGAGCACAGCAGTCCTTGATTCACTGGCAGTGTGGAGCGCTGCAGTCTGTGATTCACAGGCAATGTGGAGCGCTGCAGTCTGTGATTCACAGGCAATGTGGAGCGCCGCAGTCTGTGATTCACAGGCAGTCTGGAGCGCCACAGTCTGTGATTCACAGGCAGTGTGGAGCGTCGCAGTCTGTGATTCACAGGCAGTGTGGAGGGCTGCAGTCTGTGATTCACAGGCAGTGTGGAGCGCCGCAGTCTGTGATTCACAGGCAGTGTGGAGCACTGCAGTCTGTGATTCACAGGCAGTGTGGAGCGCTGCAGTCTGTGATTCACAGGCAGTGTGGAGCACTGCAGTCTGTGATTCACAGGCAATGTGGATCGCCGCAGTCTGTGATTCACAGGCAGTGTGGAGCGCCACAGTCTCTAACTCACAGGCAGTGTGGAGCGCCGCAGTCTGTGATTCACAGGCAGTGTGGAGCGCTGCAGTCTGTGATTCACAGGCAGTGTGGAGCGCCGCAGTCTGTGATTCACAGGCAGTGTGGAGCGCCGCAGTCTGTGATTCACAGGCAGTGTGGAGCGCCACAGTCTGTGATTCACAGGCAGTGTGGAGCGCCGCAGTCTGTGATTCACAGGCAGTGTGGAGCGCTGCAGTCTGTGATTCACAGGCAGTGTGGAGCGCTGCAGTCTGTGATTCACAGGCAGTGTGGAGCACTGCAGTCTGTGATTCACAGGCAGTGTGGAGCACTGCAGTCTGTGATTCACAGGCAGTGTGGAGCGCCTGCAGTCTGTGATTCACAGGCAGTGTGGAGCGCCGCAGTCTGTGATTCACAGGCAGTGTGGAGCGCTGCAGTCTGTGATTCACAGGCAGTGTGGAGCGCTGCAGTCTGTGATTCACAGGCAGTGTGGAGCGCCGCAGTCTGTGATTCACAGGCAGTGTGGAGCGCCGCAGTCTGTGATTCACAGGCAGTGTGGAGCACTGCAGTCTGTGATTCACAGGCAGTGTGGAGCACTGCAGTCTTTGATTCACAGGCAGTGTGGAGCACTACAGTCTGTGATTCACAGGCAGTGTGGAGCACTGCAGTCTGTGATTCACAGGCAGTGTGGAGCGCTGCAGTCTGTGATTCACAGGCAGTGTGGAGCGCTGCAGTCTGTGATTCACAGGCAGTGTGGAGCGCTGCAGTCTGTGATTCACAGGCAGTGTGGAGCGCTGCAGTCTGTGATTCACAGGCAGTGTGGAGCACTGCAGTCTGTGATTCACAGGCAGTGTGGAGCACTGCAGTCTGTGATTCACAGGCAGTGTGGAGCACTGCAGTCTGTGATTCACAGGCAGTGTGGAGCACTGCAGTCTGTGATTCACAGGCAGTGTGGAGCGCCGCAGTCTGTGATTCACAGGCAGTGTGGAGCACCGCACTCTGTGATTCACAGGCAGTGTGGAGCGCCGCAGTCTGTGATTCACAGGCAGTGTGATGCGCTGCAGTCCCTGATTCACAGGCAGTGTGGAGCACTGCACCTCGTAATTCACAGGCAGTGTGGAGCACTGCAGTCTGTGATTCACAGGCAGTGTGGAGCACTGCAGTCTGTGATTCACAGGCAGTGTGGAGCTCTGCAGTCTGTGATTCACAGGCAGTGTGGAGCACTGCAGTCTGTGATTCACAGGCAGTGTGGAGCGCTGCAGTCTGTGATTCACAGGCAGTGTGGAGCGCTGCAGTCTGTGATTCACAGGCAGTGTGGAGCACTGCAGTCTGTGATTCACAGGCAGTGTGGAGCGCTGCAGTCTGTGATTCACAGGCAGTTTGGAGCTCTGCAGCCCGTGATTCACAGGCAGTGTGGAGCGCTGCAGTCTGTGATTCACAGGCAGGGTGGAGCGCTGCAGTCTGTGATTCACAGGCAGTGTGGAGCGCTGCAGTCTGTGATTCACAGGCAGTGTGGAGCGCTGCAGTCTGTGATTCACAGGCAGTGTGGAGCGCTGCAGTCTGTGATTCACAGGCAGTTTGGAGCACTGCAGTCTGTGATTCACAGGCAGTGTGGAGCGCTGCAGTCTGTGATTCACAGGCAGTGTGGAGCGCCGCAGTCTGTGATTCACAGGCAGTGTGGAGCGCTGCAGTCTGTGATTCACAGGCAGTGTGGAGCGCTGCAGTCTGTGATTCACAGGCAGTGTGGAGCGCTGCAGTCTGTGATTCACAGGCAGGGTGGAGCACTACAGTCTGTGATTCACAGGCAGTGTGGAGCGCTGCAGTCTGTGATTCACAGGCAGTGTGGAGCGCCTGCAGTCTGTGATTCACAGGCAGTGTGGAGCACTGCAGTCTGTGATTCACAGGCAGTGTGGAGCGCTGCAGTCTGTGATTCACAGGCAGTGTGGAGCACTGCAGTCTGTGATTCACAGGCAGTGTGGAGCACTGCAGTCTGTGATTCACAGGCAGTGTGGAGCACTGCAGTCTGTGATTCACAGGCAGTGTGGAGCACTGCAGTCTGTGATTCACAGGCAGTGTGGAGCACTGCAGTCTGTGATTCACAGGCAGTGTGGAGCACTGCAGTCTGTGATTCACAGGCAGTGTGGAGCACTGCAGTCTGTGATTCACAGGCAGTGTGGAGCACTGCAGTCTGTGATTCACAGGCAGTGTGGAGCACTGCAGCTCATAATTCACAGGCAGTGTGGAGCGCTGCAGTCTGTGATTCACAGGCAGTGTGGAGCGCTGCAGTCTGTGATTCACAGGCAGTGTGGAGCGCTGCAGTCTGTGATTCACAGGCAGTGTGGAGCGCTGCAGTCTGTGATTCACAGGCAGTGTGGAGCACCGCAGTCTGTGATTCACAGGCAGTGTGGAGCGCTGCAGTCTGTGATTCACAGGCAGTGTGGAGCGCTGCAGTCTGTGATTCACAGGCAGTGTGGAGCACTGCACCTCATGATTCACAGGCAGTGTGGAGCGCTGCAGTCTTTGATTCACAGGCAGTGTGGAGCGCTGCAGTCTTTGATTCACAGGCAGTGTGGAGCACTGCAGTCTGTGATTCACAGGCAGTGTGGAGCGCTGCAGTCTGTGATTCACAGGCAGTGTGGAGCGCTGCAGTCTGTGATTCACAGGCAGTGTGGAGCGCCGCAGTCTGTGATTCACAGGCAGTGTGGAGCGCCTGCAGTCTGTGATTCACAGGCAGTGTGGAGCGCTGCAGTCTGTGATTCACAGGCAGTGTGGAGCGCTGCAGTCTGTGATTCACAGGCAGTGTGGAGCGCCGCAGTCTGTGATTCACAGGCAGTGTGGAGCACCGCAGTCTGTGATTCACAGGCAGTGTGGAGCGCTGCAGTCTGTGATTCACAGGCAGTGTGGAGCACTGCAGTCTGTGATTCACAGGCAGTGTGGAGCGCTGCAGTCTGTGATTCACAGGCAGTGTGGAGCGCCGCAGTCTGTGATTCACAGGCAGTGTGGAGCGCTGCAGTCTGTGATTCACAGGCAGTGTGGAGCGCTGCAGTCTGTGATTCACAGGCAGTGTGGAGCCTGCAGTCTGTGATTCACAGGCAGTGTGGAGCACTGCAGTCTGTGATTCACAGGCAGTGTGGAGCGCTGCAGTCTGTGATTCACAGGCAGTGTGGAGCGCTGCAGTCTGTGATTCACAGGCAGTGTGGAGCGCTGCAGTCTGTGATTCACAGGCAGTGTGGAGCTCTGCAGGCTGTGATTCACAGGCAGTGTGGAGCGCCGCAGTCTGTGATTCACAGGCAGTGTGGAGCACTGCAGTCTGTGATTCACAGGCAGTGTGGAGCACTGCAGTCTGTGATTCACAGGCAGTGTGGAGCGCTGCAGTCTGTGATTCACAGGCAGTGTGGAGCACTGCAGTCTGTGATTCACAGGCATTGCGGATCACTGCAGTCTGTGATTCACAGGCAGTGTGGAGCGCTGCAGCTCGTGATTCACAGGCAGTGTGGAGCACTGCAGTCTGTGATTCACAGGCAGTGTGGAGCGCTGCAGTCTGTGATTCACAGGCAGTGTGGAGCGCTGCAGTCTGTGATTCACAGGCAGTGTGGAGCGCTGCAGTCTGTGATTCACAGGCAGTGTGGAGCGCTGCAGTCTGTGATTCACAGGCAGTGTGGAGCACTGCAGTCTGTGATTCACAGGCAGTGTGGAGCACTGCAGTCTGTGATTCACAGGCAGTGTGGAGCACTGCAGTCTGTGATTCACAGGCAGTGTGGAGCGCCGCAGTCTGTGATTCACAGGCAGTGTGGAGCGCTGCAGTCTGTGATTCACAGGCAGTGTGGAGCACTGCAGTCTGTGATTCACAGGCAGTGTGGAGCACTGCAGTCTGTGATTCACAGGCAGTGTGGAGCGCTGCAGTCTGTGATTCACAGGCAGTGTGGAGCGCTGCAGTCTGTGATTCACAGGCAGTGTGGAGCGCTGCAGTCTGTGATTCACAGGCAGTGTGGAGCACTGCAGTCTGTGATTCACAGGCAGTGTGGAGCACTGCAGTCTGTGATTCACAGGCATTGTGGAGCACTGCAGTCTGTGATTCACAGGCAGTGTGGAGCACTGCAGTCTGTGATTCACAGGCAGTGTGGAGCACTGCAGTCTGTGATTCACAGGCAGTGTGGAGCACTGCAGTCTGTGATTCACAGGCAGTGTGGAGCACTGCAGTCTGTGATTCACAGGCAGTGTGGAGCGCTGCAGTCTGTGATTCACAGGCAGTGTGGAGCACTGCAGTCTGTGATTCACAGGCAGTGTGGAGCACTGCAGTCTGTGATTCACAGGCAGTGTGGAGCACTGCAGTCTGTGATTCACAGGCAGTGTGGAGCACTGCAGTCTGTGATTCACAGGCAGTGTGGAGCACTGCAGTCTGTGATTCACAGGCAGTGTGGAGCACTGCAGTCTGTGATTCACAGGCAGTGTGGAGCACTGCAGTCTGTGATTCACAGGCAGTGTGGAGCACTGCAGTCTGTGATTCACAGGCAGTGTGGAGCACTGCAGTCTGTGATTCACAGGCAGTGTGGAGCGCTGCAGTCTGTGATTCACAGGCAGTGTGGAGCACTGCAGTCTGTGATTCACAGGCAGTGTGGAGCACTGCAGTCTGTGATTCACAGGCAGTGTGGAGCACTGCAGGCTGTGATTCACAGGCAGTGTGGAGCGCTGCAGTCTGTGATTCACAGGCAGTGTGGAGCACTGCAGTCTGTGATTCACAGGCAGTGTGGAGCGCTGCAGTCTGTGATTCACAGGCAGTGTGGAGCGCTGCAGTCTGTGATTCACAGGCAGTGTGGAGCGCTGCAGTCTGTGATTCACAGGCAGTGTGGAGCACTGCAGTCTGTGATTCACAGGCAGTGTGGAGCGCTGCAGTCTGTGATTCACAGGCAGTGTGGAGCTCTGCAGTCTGTGATTCACAGGCAGTGTGGAGCACTGCAGTCTGTGATTCACAGGCAGTGTGGAGCACTGCAGTCTGTGATTCACAGGCAGTGTGGAGCACTGCAGTCTGTGATTCACAGGCAGTGTGGAGCGCTGCAGTCTGTGATTCACAGGCAGTGTGGAGCGCTGCAGTCTGTGATTCACAGGCAGTGTGGAGCGCTGCAGTCTGTGATTCACAGGCAGTGTGGAGCGCTGCAGTCTGTGATTCACAGGCAGTGTGGAGCACTGCAGTCTGTGATTCACAGGCAGTGTGGAGCGCTGCAGTCTGTGATTCACAGGCAGTGTGGAGCACTGCAGTCTGTGATTCACAGGCAGTGTGGAGCACTGCAGTCTTGATTCACAGGCAGTGTGGAGCGCTGCAGTCTGTGATTCACAGGCAGTGTGGAGCGCTGCAGTCTATGATTCACAGGCAGTGTGGAGCACAGCAGTCTTTGATTCACTGGCAGTGTGGAGCGCTGCAGTCTGTGATTCACAGGCAGTGTGGAGCGCTGCAGTCTGTGATTCACAGGCAATGTGGAGCGCCGCAGTCTGTGATTCACAGGCAGTCTGGAGCGCCACAGTCTGTGATTCACAGGCAGTGTGGAGCGTCGCAGTCTGTGATTCACAGGCAGTGTGGAGGGCTGCAGTCTGTGATTCACAGGCAGTGTGGAGCGCCGCAGTCTGTGATTCACAGGCAGTGTGGAGCACCGCAGTCTGTGATTCACAGGCAGTGTGCAGCGCTGCAGTCTGTGATTCACAGGTAGTGTGGAGCACTGCAGTCTGTGATTCACAGGCAATGTGGATCGCCGCAATCTGTATTTCACAGGCAGTGTGGAGCGCCACAGTCTGTAACTCACAGGCAGTGTGGAGCGCCGCAGTCTGTGATTCACAGGCAGTCTGGAGCGCCGCAGTCTGTGATTCACAGGCGCTCTGGAGCCCCGCAGTCTGTGATTCACAGGCAGTCTGGAGCGCCGCAGTCTGTGATTCACAGGCAGTGTGGAGCACCACAGTCTGTGATTCCCAGGCAGTGTGGAGTGCCGCAGTCTGTGATTGACTGGCAGTGTGGAGTATTGCAGTCTGTGATTCACAGGCAGTCTGGAGCGCCGCAGTCTGTGATTCACAGGCATTGTGGAGCACTGCAGTCTGTGATTCTCAGGCAGTTTGGAGCACTGCAGCCCCTGATTCACAGGCAGTGTGGAGCGCTGCGGTCTGCGATTCACAGGCAGGGTGGAGCGGTGAAGTCTCTGATTCACAGGCAGTGTGGAGCACTGCTGTCTGTGATTCACAGCCACTGTGGAGCACTGCACCTCATGCTTCACAGGCAGTGTGAAGCGCTGCAGTCTTTGATTCACCGGCAGTGTGGAGCGCTGCAGGCTGTGATTCACAGGCAGTGTGGAGTGCTGCAGTCTGTGATTCACAGGCAGTGTGGAGCGCTGCAGTCTGTGATTCACAGGCAGTGTGGAGCACTGCAGTCTGTGATTCACAGGCAGTGTGAAGCGCCGCAGTCTGTGATTCACAGGCAGTGTGGAGCACCACAGTCTGTGATTCACAGGCAGTGTGGAGCTCTGCAGCCCGTGATTCACAGGCAGTGTGGAGCGCTGCAGTCTGTGATTCACAGGCAGTGTGGAGCGCTGCAGTCTGTGATTCACAGGCAGTGTGGAGCGCTGCAGTCTGTGATTCACAGGCAGTGTGGAGCACTGCAGTCTGTGATTCACAGGCAGTGTGGAGCACTGCAGTCTGTGATTCACAGGCAGTGTGGAGCACTGCAGTCTGTGATTCACAGGCAGTGTGGAGCACTGCAGTCTCTGATTCACAGGCAGTGTGGAGCGCTGCAGTCTGTGATTCACTGGCAGTGTGGAGCGCTGCAGTCTGTGATTCACAGGCAGTGTGGAGCCCTGCAGTCTGTGATTCACAGGCAGTGTGGAGCACTGCAGTCTGTGATTCACAGGCAGTGTGGAGCACTGCAGTCTGTGATTCACAGGCAGTGTGGAGCACTGCAGTCTGTGATTCACAGGCAGTGTGGAGCGCTGCAGTCTGTGATTCACAGCAGTGTGGAGCACTGCAGTCTGTGATTCACAGGCAGTGTGGAGCACTGCAGTCTTGATTCACAGGCAGTGTGGAGCGCTGCAGTCTGTGATTCACAGGCAGTGTGGAGGCTGCAGTCTGTGATTCACAGGCAGTGTGGAGCACTGCAGTCTGTGATTCACAGGCAGTGTGGAGCGCTGCAGTCTGTGATTCACAGGCAGTGTGGAGCGTCTGCAGTCTGTGATTCACAGGCAGTGTGGAGTGCTGCAGTCTGTGATTCACAGGCAGTGTGGAGCACTGCAGTCTGTGATTCACAGGCAGTGTGGAGCACTGCAGTCTGTGATTCACAGGCAGTGTGGAGCGCTGCAGTCTGTGATTCACAGGCAGTGTGGAGCGCTGCAGTCTGTGATTCACAGGCAGTGTGGAGCGCTGCAGTCTGTGATTCACAGGCAGTGTGGAGCGCTGCAGTCTGTGATTCACAGGCAGTGTGGAGCGCTGCAGTCTGTGATTCACAGGCAGTGTGGAGCGCTGCAGTCTGTGATTCACAGGCAGTGTGGAGCGCAGCAGTCTGTGATTCACAGGCAGTGTGGAGCACTGCAGTCTGTGATTCACAGGCAGTGTGGAGCCTGCAGTCTGTGATTCACAGGCAGAGTGGAGCACTGCAGTCTGTGATTCACAGGCAGTGTGGAGCGCTGCAGTCTGTGATTCACAGGCAGTGTGGAGCACTGCAGTCTGTGATTCACAGGCAGTGTGGAGCGCTGCAGTCTGTGATTCACAGGCAATGTTGAGCGCCGCAAACTGTGATTCACAGGCAGTGTGGAGCACTGCAGTCTGTGATTCACAGGCAGTGTGGAGCACTGCAGTCTGTGATTCACAGGCAGTGTGGAGCACTGCAGTCTGTGATTCACAGCCAGTGTGGAGCACTGCACCTCATGATTCAAAGGCAGTGTGGAGCGCTGCAGTCTATGATTCACTGGCAGTGTGGAGCGCTGCAGTCTGTGATTCACAGGCAGTGTGGAGCACCGCAGTCTGTGATTCACAGGCAGTGTGGAGTGCTGCAGTATGCGATTCACAGGCAGTGTGGAGCGCCGCAGTCTGTGATTCACAGGCAGTGTGTAGCACAGCAGTCTCTGATTCACAGGCAGTTTTGAGCACTGCAGTCTGTGATTCACAGCCAGTGTGGAGCGCTGCACCTCATGATTCACAGGCAGTGTGGAGCGCTGCATTCTTTGATTCACAGGCAGTGTGGAGTGCTGCAGTCTATGATTCACAGGCAGTGTGGAGCACTGCAGTCTGTGATTCACTGGCAGTGTGGAGCGCTGCAGTCTGTGTTTCACTGCCAGTTTGGAGTGCTGCAGTCTGTGATTCACAGGCAGTGTGCAGCGCCGCAGTCTGTTATTCACAGGCAGTGTGGAGCGCCACAGTCTGTGATTCACAGGCAGTGTGGAGCGCTGCAGTCTGTGATTCACAGGCTGTGTGGAGCGCCGCAGTCTGTGATTCACAGGCAGTGTGGAGCGCCGCAGTCTGTGATTCACAGGCATGGTGGAGCGCTGCAGTCTGTGATTCACAGGCAGTGTGGAGTACTGCAGTCTGTGATTCACAGTCAATTTGGATCGCCGCAATCTGTATTTCACAGGCAGTGTGGAGCGCCACAGTCTGTAACTCACAGGCAGTGTGGAGTGCCGCAGTCTGTTTTTCACGGGCAGTGTAGTCCACCGCAGTCTGTGATTCACAGGCAGTGTGGAGCGCTGCCGTCTGTGATTCACAGGCAGTCTGGAGCGCCGCAGCCTGTGATTCAAAGGCAGTGTGGAGCGCCGCAGTCTGTGATTCCCAGGCAGTGTGGAGTGCCGCAGTCTGTGATTGACTGGCAGTGTGGAGTACTGCAGTCTGTGAATCACAGGCAGTCTGGAGCGCCGCACTCTGTGATTCACAGGCAATGTGGAGCGCTGCAGTCTGTGATTAACAGGCAGTGTGCAGCACTGCAGTCTGTGATTCACAGGCACTGTGGAGCACTGCAGCTCATAATTCACAGGCAGTGTGGTGCACTGCAGCCTGTGATTCACAGGCAGTGTGGAGCGCTGCAGTCTATGATTCACAGGCAGTGTGGAGCGATACAGTCTGTTATTCACAGGCAGTGTGGAGCACTGCAGGCTGTGATTCACGGGCAGTGTGGAGCACTGCAGCTCGTGATTCACAGGCAGTGTGGAACGCTGCAGTCTGTCATTCACAGGTAGTGTGGAGCACTGCAGTCTGTGATTCACAGGCAGTGTGGAGCACTACAGTCTGTGATTCACAGGCAGTGTGGAGGATTGCAGTCCCAGATTCACAGGCAGTGTGGAGCACTGCAGCTCATGATTCACAGGCAGTGTTGGGCACTACAATCTGTGATTCACAGGCAGTGTGGAGCACTGCAGTCTGTGATTCACAAGCAGTGTGGAGCGCTGCTGTCTGTGATTCACAGGCAGTGTGGAGCACTGCAGCTCGTGATTCACAGGCAGTGTGGAGCAGTACAACCTCATGATTCACAGGCAGTGTGGAGCGCTGCAGTCTGTGATTCACAGGCAGTGTGGAGCACTGCAGTCTGTGATTCACAGGCATTGTGGAGCACTGCAGTCTGTGATTCACAGGCAGTTTGGAGCACTGCAGCCTCTGATTCACAGGCAGTGTGGAGCGCTGCAGTCTGTGATTCACAGGCAGTGTGGAGAGCTGCAGTCTGTGTCTCACAGGCAGTGTGGAGCACTGCAGTCTGTGATTCACAGGCAGTGTGGAGCGCTGCAGTCTGTTATTCACAGGCAGTGTGGAGCACTACAGTCTGTGATTCACAGGCAGTGTGGAGCACTGCAGTCTGTGATTCACAGGCAGTGTGGAGCACTGCTGTCTGTGATTCACAGGCAGTCTGGAGCGCCGCAGTCTGTGATTCACAGGCAGTGTGGAGCACTGCAGTCTGTGATTCACAGGCAGTGTGGAGCGCCGCAGTCTGTGATTCACAGGCAGTGTGGAGCGCCTGCAGTCTGTGATTCACAGGCAGTGTGGAGCGCCTGCAGTCTGTGATTCACAGGCAGTGTGGAGCACTGCAGTCTGTGATTCACAGGCAGTGTGGAGCACTGCAGTCTGTGATTCACAGGCAGTGTGGAGCGCTGCAGTCTGTGATTCACAGGCAGTGTGGAGCACTGCAGTCTGTGATTCACAGGCAGTGTGGAGCGCTGCAGTCTGTGATTCACAGGCAGTGTGGAGCACTGCAGTCTGTGATTCACAGGCAGTGTGGAGCACTGCAGTCTGTGATTCACAGGCAGTGTGGAGCGCTGCAGTCTGTGATTCACAGGCAGTGTGGAGCGCTGCAGTCTGTGATTCACAGGCAGTGTGGAGCACTGCAGTCTGTGATTCACAGGCAGTGTGGAGCGCTGCAGTCTGTGATTCACAGGCAGTGTGGAGCGCTGCAGTCTGTGATTCACAGGCAGTGTGGAGCGCTGCAGTCTGTGATTCACAGGCAGTGTGGAGCGCTGCAGTCTGTGATTCACAGGCAGTGTGGAGCACTGCAGTCTGTGATTCACAGGCAGTGTGGAGCACTGCAGTCTGTGATTCACAGGCAGTGTGGAGCACTGCAGTCTGTGATTCACAGCCAGTGTGGAGCGCTGCAGCTCATGATTCACAGGCAGTGTGGAGCGCTGCAGTCTTTGATTCACAGGCAGTGTGGAGCGCTGCAGTCTGTGATTCACAGGCAGTGTGGAGCGCTGCAGTCTGTGATTCACTGGCAGTGTGGAGCGCTGCAGTCTGTGATTCACAGGCAGTGTGGAGCGCCGCAGTCTGTGATTCACAGGCAGTGTGGAGCGCCGCAGTCTGTGATTCACAGGCAGTGTGGAGCGCCACAGTCTGTGATTCACAGGCAGTGTGGAGCGCCGCAGTCTGTGATTCACAGGCAGTGTGGAGCACCGCAGTCTGTGATTCACAGGCAGTCTGGAGCGTTGCAGTCTGTGATTCACAGGCAGTGTGGAGCACTGCAGTCTGTGATTCACAGGCAATGTGGATCGCCGCAATCTGTGTTTCACAGGCAGTGTGGAGCGCCACAGACTCTAACTCATAGGCAGTGTGGAGCGCCGCAGTCTGTTTTTCACAGACAGTGTAGTGCGCCGCAGTCTGTGATTCACAGGCAGTGTGGAGTGCCGCAGTCTGTGATTCACAGGCAGTCTGGAGCGCCGCAGTCTGTGATTCACAGGCATTGTGGAGCGCCGCAGGCTGTGATTCACAGGCAGTGTGGAGCGCCACAGTCTGTGATTCACAGGCAGTGTGGAGTGCCGCTATCTGTGATTCACTGGCAGTGTGGCGCGCTGCAGACTGTGATTCACAGGCAGTCTGGAGCGCCGCATTCTGTGATTCACAGGCAGGGTGCATCGCAGCAGTCTGTGACTCACAGGCAGTTTGGAGCACTGCAGTCTGTGATTCACAGTCAGTGTGGAGCACTGCAGCTCTTAATTCACAGGCATTGTGGAGCTCTGCAGTCTGTGATTCACAGGCAGTGTGGAGCGCTGCAGTCTGCGATTCACAGGCAGTGTTGAGCGCTGCACCTCATGATTCGCAGGCAGTGTGGAGCGCTGCAGTCTTTGATTCACAGGCAGTGTGGAGTGCTGCAGTCTATGATTCACAGGCAGTGTGGAGCGCTGCAGTCTGTGATTCACTGGCAGTGTGGAGCGCTGCAGTCTGTGATTCACAGGCAGTTTGGAGCGCTGCAGTCTGTGATTCACAGGCAGTGTGGAGCGCCGCAGTCTGTGATTCACAGGCAGTCTGGAGTGCCACAGTCTGTGATTCACAGGCAGTGTGGAGCGCCGCAGTCTGTGATTCACAGGCAGTGTGGAGCACTGCAGTCTGTGATTCACAGGCAATGTGGATCGCCGCATTCTGTGTTTCACAGGCAGTGTGGAGCACTGCAGTCTGTGTTTCACAGGCATTGTGCAGCACTGCAGTCTGTGTTTCACAGGCAGTGTGGAGCACTGCAGTCTGTGATTCACAGGCAGTTTGGAGCACTGCACCTCGTAATTCACAGGTAGTGTGGAGCAGTACAGTCTGTGATTCACAGGCAGTGTGGAGCACTGCAGTCTGTGTTTCACAGGCAGTGTGGAGCACTGCAGTCTGTGATTCACAGGCAGTGTGGAGCGCTGCAGTCTGTGATTCACAGGCAGTGTGGAGCGCTGCAGTCTGTGATTCACAGGCAGTGTGGAGCGCTGCAGTCTGTGATTCACAGGCAGTGTGGAGCGCTGCAGTCTGTGATTCACAGGCAGTGTGGAGCACTGCAGTCTGTGATTCACAGGCAGTGTGGAGCGCTGCAGCTCTGTGATTCACAGGCATTGTGGAGCGCTGCAGTCTGTGATTCACAGGCAGTTTGGAGCGCTGCAGTCTGTGATTCACTGGCAGTGTGGAGCGCTGCAGTCTGTGATTCACTGGCAGTGTGGAGCGCTGCAGTCTGTGCTTCACGCTGTTTAATGACCGGCCATAGTGAAATGGCGGTCGAGGCCCGATTTGCGGCCACTCCCGCTCACCTTCGCCGAGCCCGGCTGATGAACGGAAAATCCGGGCCTATTTGTGCAGCTGTAGTTTTTTTGATATTTCTGTAGAAAAGCAGATAATATTTTGGACAATATAAACAGACAGAGGCACCAGGCCAAACTCTAAATGAAACCAACATGTCAATAGCTAAGGCTCCGTAGGTATCATTCTCCCCTCTGAGACACATTGTTGTGGGTTTCAGTCCCACTAAACATAAGAACATAAGAAATAGGAGCTGGAGTTGGCTATTCAATAACATCGTGGCTGATCTGACCGTGGTCCTAACTCCATTTTCTTTCCTGTCCCCCATAATCATTGACTCCAGAAACCTGAGCAATCATCAAGGCTGACACCCTTCCGTGCTCGGTGGGCACCGCGGGGACTGGGGTGTTTTGTTGACCCCTTTAATCACATTTTGATTTAAAGTTTGTAAGTTTCCTTTAAACTTTGTTCTTGGTTTTTGCAGCTGACCTGAATTAGGGGCTGTGCCTGATTTATCCCAATTTTGTTGATTTGGTTTTCATTTAAAAGATTATCAAGGCTGACACTCCCATTGCAGTACCGTGGGAGCGCTGCACTGTTGGTGGGTTAGTACTGAGCGAGTGTTGCAGTGTCAGAGGGTCAGTATTGAGGGAGCACTGCACTGTCTTTGGGGTGGGTCAGTACTGAGGGAGTGCTGTACAGTCAGAGTGTCAGTACTGAGTGAGTGTTGCACTGTCAGAGGATCAGTACTGAGGGAGCACTGCACTGTCTTTGGGTTCAGTTAATACTGAGTGAGTGCTGCACTCTCCGAGGGTCAGTACTGACGGAGTGCTGCACTGTCAGAGGGTCAGTACTGAAAGAGTGCTGCACTTATGGAAGGGCAGGTTTGAGGGAACATTTCACTGTTGGGAGGGTCAGTACTGAGGGAGTAGCTCACTGTTAGAGGCTCAGTTCTGAGTGAGTGCCTCACTGTCGGGGGCTCAGTACTGAGGAAGCACTGCACTGTCAGAGGGTCAGTACTGAAAGAGTGCTGCACTTATGGAAGGGCAGCTTTGTGGGAGCCATTTTATCTGGTTTCCTAGCTGATATTTTATCCCTCAACCAGCATCAGAAAAAAAGATTGTATGGTTGCTATCTCCTTGCTGTTTATGGGAGTTTGCTGTGCCTAAGATGGCTGCTGTTTTTCCTGCATCACAAAAGTGGCTACTCTTCAAAAGTACTTCATTGGCTGTAAAGTGCTCTGGGACGTCCTGGGGTGGTGAAAGAAATCTAAGTTCTTTCTAAGATAATGAGAGAACTTGGGGAGGATGAGAGAAGGAAGAAAGACAAAAGAAAATGGTGGACGTCCATAGGAAAAAGGGAAACCAGTCAATCGGAAAAAGCCGAATGTCACTATGATCAAAAGTCCAGGAACCTTCCCTAGTTGAACTGTTAGCTTGCAGACACTACCATGGCCAGGCCCCCACCACTTCCCCTGCTCTAAAGTAAATGGGATGAAGCTCAGACTGTAGCTGCTGTGAAGGATAACAAATTACATAATTCCTCTCCTTCCCTCTATAAGGAACTCACTCTCTTCTTTCTGTTAAATGGTTTGTAGCTCACTCTGTCTGTTCATTTCCTCTTTTAGTCTCTTTTTAAGTTTGCTTTTCCTACTTGGGAACTTAATTTGCAATCTTCCTAGCAGCATTTTTTGTCCAAGAAAATGGAATCCATGGTTAAGATCTAAATTTGTTAAATTCAATATGAAGGTCAGAAGACTGTAAAATACCTAACCGAAAAATGAGGGGCTATTCCTTGAGCTTGTGTTAAGCTTTGTCGGCACTGTGTAGGAGGCTAAAGACAGAGGGATGGGAGGATCAAAAACTTAAGGTAGCAAACAGCAGGAATCTCAGGGCCACAGCTGCGGACTGAATAGGTGAAGCAATCGCTCAATAAAAATGAAAAATTCTGGAAATACTCAGCAAATCAGGTAGCATCATTAAGGTACATTCAGGAGAACTTTATTGGCCAGTATGTAGCAAGTCCAAGAGAGGGCATGGTTCTGAGGATACTTGCACAGTGTGCATGCACAGGAAAAGGAGAGTGAGCACATCCTGAGAGGGGCACAGTCAGAGTGGGTATTCAGAATTTGGTGCAAAACAGGAATTCAGTGCATAGGGAATGAGGTGCTCTTTGCATTTTTCCCTTGCTATCCAACTTCTTAAATCTTCAGAGCGTGCTGTAGCAGGAGAGGATACAAGGGAAAGGAATCACTGGTAAGTAGTGGGTAAGGCATTTACTACCTTAATCACTTATAGTTTAAGGTCTTTTTGTGGTTTACAGTTTGTATATTCTGCAGTAATGAGGATAAGGAAAGAAGGGCCTAGAGTAATTGACTTAAAAGGTTTAATTTAAAGGGATAAGTCATGGCAGGAGTGCTCAAAGCCGTGGTGTGCTCCTTGTGCTCCATGTGCGAAGCCGGGGACATTTCCAGTGCCCAGGACCAGCATGTGTGCAAGAAGTATGTCTAGCTGCAGCTCCTGGAAGTTCAGGTTTCAGAGCTGGAACGGCGGCTGGGGACACTGTGGAGCATCCGTGAGTCTGAGAGCATTGTGCACAGCACATTTAGGGAGCTGGTCACACTGAAGATGAAAGGACTTGAGGAAGGAAGGGAATGGGTGACCACCAGGCAGTCCAAGAGAAACAGGCAGGTAGTTCAGGAATCCCCTGGTGTCCTGCTTGCAAATCAATTTTCCATTTTGGAGGCTGATGAGGGCGCTGGTTCCTCCAGGAAGTGCAGACAGAGTCAAGCTTCTGGCACTATAAGCAGCCTGTCTGTACAGGAGGGGAGGAAGGGAGGAAGAGCAATAGTAATAGGGGATTCTATAGTCAGAGGAACAGATAGGTGCTACTGTGGCTGTCAACATGACTCCAGGATGGAATGTTGCCTCCTTGGTGCCAGGGTCCAATATGTCAGTGAACGGCTGCAGGGCATCTTGAAGGGGGAGGGTGACAAGGCAGAGGTCATGGTACATGTTGGTACCAATGACATATGTAGAAAGAGGAATGAGGTCTTGCATCAAGAATTCAGGGAGTTAGGCAGTAGACTAAAAAGCAAGACCTCTCGGGTTGTAATCTCTGGGTTACTCCCAGTGCCACGTGCTAGCGAGCTCAGAAATAAGAGAATAGCGCAGATGAATACGTGGCTTAAGAGTGGGTGCAGGAGGGAGGGTTTTAGATTCCTGGATCACTGGGACCATTTCTGGGGAAGGTGGGACCTGTACAAGTGGGACAGTTACATCAGAACCAGAGCGGGACTAACATCTTTGTGGGCTAGTGCTGCTGGGAGGAGTTTAAACTAATTCGGCAGGGGGAGGGGGCACAGAATGTTACCAGAATAGGGACACATCATAATATAGGAAAACAATCAAGTCAGAGGGAGTACAGCTGCAATAAGCTTCAAGGGAGTGAGGCAAGGCTGGATGGCCTCTACTTTAATGCCAGGAGTATTACAGGTAAAACGGATGAGTTAAGGGTGAGGATTGACATGTGGAATTGTGATATAGTAGCCATCACTGAGACGTGGTTGAGGGAAGGTCAGGATTGGCAGCTCAACATTCCAGGATATAGAATCTTCAGGTGAGACAGGGGAGGGGGTAAAAGAGGAGGAAGTGTTGCATTATTAGTGGAGGAATCCGTAGTAAGGAGAGATGATATCTTGGAGCGGGCATCGAATGAAGCTTTGTGGGCAGAGCTTAGGAATAAAAAAGGGGCAACCACGTTATTAGGTGTTTATTATAGACGCCCAGATAGTCAGCGGGAAATTGAGGAACAAATATGTGCACAATTTGTGGAGGTGTGTAAAAACAATAACAATAGGGTAATTATAAAAGGTGATTTCAACTTTCCCAACATTAATTGGGATAGACATAGTGTTAAGGGCTTGGATGGAGTGGATTTCTTGAAATGTATACAGGAGAACTTTTTAGGTCAGTAAGTAGAGGGTCCAACAAGGGACGGTGCATTGCTGGACCTAATCCTGGGGAATGAAGCCGAACAGGTGGCTGAGGTGGTGGTGGGGGAGCATTTTAGAGATAGCGACCACAACATGGTACAGTTTAAGTTTGTTATGGACAAAGAAATCGACAAGTTGCAAAAAAATGTTTTGGAATGGGAGAGAGTGGATTTTAGTAAAATAAGGCAAGATCTGGCCAAGGTAGACAGGGAACAGTTACTTGTGGGGAAATCTACAGACGAACAGTGGGGGGTGTTCAAAAAGGAAATGGGGAGGGTACAGGCTCAACATGTTCCCTCTAGGGTGATAGGAAGGAGTAACAAGCCCAGAGAACCATGGATGACCAGAGATATTCAGGTTACAATGAGAAGGAAAAAAGAGACTTTTAGCAGGTACAAGGGAAGCAAATCAGCAGAGGCATTAGTGGAGTACAGACAGTGTAGGGTGCAGCTTAAGAAAATAATTAGGAGAGCAAAGAGGGGATATGAGAAAGCTCTGGCTGGTAAGAGTAGGGAAAATCCCAAGATATTCTATAAGTATATCAATGGAAAGAGGATAACCAGGGAAAGAGCAGGGCGCATAAGGGACCAAGGGGGCAATCTATGGGTGGAGCCAAAGGACATCACTAGAATGTTGAATGAATACTTCACCCAAGAGAATGAGGATGAAGGTATCGAACTCGGGGAGAGAGACTGTGAGGTTCTTAAGCAAATTGACATAGGGAGTGACAAGTTATTGGAGGTGTTGGCAGATTTAAAAGTGGACAAATCTCCAGGTCCGGATAATTTGTGTCCCAGGCTGCTGAAGGAGGCAAGGGAGGAGATCGGAGGGGCTCTGATCCAAATTTTTAATTCCTCTCTGGCCACAGGGGAGGTGCCAGAGGACTGGAGAACAGCTAATGTGTTTCCGCCAGTTAAGAAGGGTTGTAGAGATAAGCCAGGGAACTACAGGTCAGTGATTCTCACATCAGTGGTAGGGAAACTATTGGAGAAATTTCTGAAGGAGAGTATCTATCTCCATTTGGAGAGGCAAGGTTTGATCAGGGATAGTCAGCATGGCTTTGTCAGAGGGAGGTCATGCCTAACAAATTTGATTGAATTTTTTGAGGAGGTGACTAGGTGTGTAGATGAGGGTAGTGCAGTTGATGTAGTTTATATGGATTTCAGCAAAGCCTTTGACAAGGTCCCACATGGGAGACTTATAAAGAAGGCAAAGGCACATGGGATACAGGGTAATTTGATAAGGTGGATTCAAAATTGGCTTAGTTGTAGGAGGCAGAGGGTGATGACTGAAGGATGCTTTAGTGACTGGAAGCCAGTGAATGGCATATCATAGGGATCTGTGCTGGGTCCCCTATTTTTGTCATTTATATAAATGACATTGATGACTATGTGGGGGGTAAGATTAGTAAGTTTGCGGATGACACAAAGATTGGACGGGTGGTTAACAGTGAGGTTGAGTGTCTTGGGCTACAGGAGATATAGATGGGATGGTAAAGTGGGCAGATAAGTGGCAGATGGAATTTAACCTGGAAAAGTGTGAGGTGATACACTTTGGAAGGAGTAAATTGACAAGGAAGTATTCAATGAATGGCATGGCACTAGGAAGTTCTGAGGAACAAAGGGATATTGGCATATGTGTCCATAGATCTCTGGAGGCAGAGGGACATGTTAGTCGGGTGGTGAAAAAGGCATATGGGACACTTGCCTTTATCAATTGAGGCATAGATTACAAAAGTAGGGAGGTCATGTTGGAGTTGTATAGAACCTTGGTGAGGCCACAGCTGGAGTACTATGTGCTGTTCTGGTCACCACATTATATGAAGGATGTGATTGCACTGGAGAGGGTGCAGAGGAGATTCACCAGGATATTGCCTTGGATGAAACATTTAAGTTATGAAGAGAGGTTGGATAGACTTGGGTTGTTTTCATTGGAGCAGAGAAGACTGAGGGGCAACCTGATCGATGTGTACAAGATTATGAGGGGCATGGACAGGGCGGATAGGGAGCAGCTGTTCCCCTTAGTTGAAGGGTCAGTCACAAGAGGGCATAAGTTCAAGGTGAGGGGCAGGAGGTTTAGGGGGGATGTGAGGAAAATCTTTTTTACCCTGAGGGTGGTGACAGTCTGGAATGCGCTGCCTGGGAGGGTGGTGGAGGCGGGTTGCCTCACATCCTTTAAAATGTACCTGGATGAGCACTTGGCACATCATAACATTCAAGGCTATGGGCCAAGTGCTGGTAAATGGGATTAGGTAGGTTGGTCAGGTGTTTCTCACCTGTCAGTGCAGAGTCGATGAGCCGAAGGGCCTCTTCTGCATTGTGATTCTGTGATTCTGTGATACTGAGAGGTGTAGAGGAAGTGAGAATGTCCACAGATCCCTGAAGACAGCAGGACAGGCTGATAAGGTGGTTAAGAAGACATATTGAATCCTTCATTTATTAACCAAGGCATAGAATATAAGAGCAGGGAGGTTATGCTGGAACAATATAAAACATTAGTTAATATTGTCTGCAGTTCTGGTCACCTCATTACAGAAAGGATATAATTGCACTAGAGTGGGTACAAAGGAGATTTGCAAGGATGTTGCCAGGACTGGAAAATTGCAGCTTTGAAGAAAGATTGGATAGGCTGGGATTGTCCTCCTTGGAACAGAGGGGAGATTTGATTGAGATGTAAAAAATTGTGAAGGGTCTGGATAGAGTGGATGGGAAAGGCCTATTTACTTCAGCAAAGAGGTCAGTGACCTTTAAAATGATTGGTGCAAAGATTACAGGGGATTTGAGGAAAAGATTTTCACCCAGAGGGTTGTAGGGATTGGGAACTTGCTGCCTGAAAGGGTGGTAGGGACAGAAACACTCAACTCATTCAAAATGTGTCTGAATATGTACCTGGAGAGGCTTAACCTGCAGGGCTACAGACCAAACGCTGGAAAGTGAGATTGGGTTGGGTGGCTCATTTTTCAGCTGTCACAGACACAATGGGCCAAGTGGCCTCTTTCTGTGCCATAATCTTTTTATGATTTTTCAGGACTGATGAGGAATCTGAACTTTCAGAAAATGGCTGAGTTCCTGCGTTTCTCGTTCTGTTCTGTAATCTGATGCCCACATCACAACCCGAATTCGTCAACACTTTCACCAAGATGTACAAAAGTATAGGCCTTACACTAACCACCTGTAACACAAAGGTCCTCTACCAACCCGCCCCCTCCACAATGCACAGCCCCTTGGTTATCAAAATCCATGACGAGGTCTTGAACAATGTGGACCACTTTCCACACCTTGGGAACCTACTGTCAACAAGGGCAGACACCAACGACAAAGTTCAACACTGTCTTCAGTGTGTCAGTGCAGACTTCGGCCGCCTGAGGAAGAGAATGTTTGAAGACCAGGACCTCAAACCCGGCACCAAGCTCATGGTCAAGCATCTGGGAAGGAGCTGAAAAGCTCGAGTCTCATCGCCAACGGTTAATTACCTGAAGCCAAGCACCAACAGCGAAAGGAGCATGTGGCAACCTGGGCACCCCACTCACATATTAGATAATATCACCACCTTCAACACCTCTTTGTCCTTTTGTCTGTGACATCTTTTGGTTATTTCCACCTATCACTGGCCCCCTATCCAGCTCTACTTGTCTCACCCACCCCCCCCCCCCCCCCCCCCCCCCACCTTAAACCAGCTTATATTTCACCTCTTTTATTTTTACTTAGTTCTGTTGAAAGGTCATTCGGACTTGAAATGTTAACTGTGCTCCTCTCCGCAGATGCTGCCAGACCTGCTGAGTTTTTCCAGGTATTTTTGTTTTGTTTTGGTTTCCCAGCATCCGCAGTTTTTTGCTTTTATCACCCCACTCACCTGTTCCCCCTACTACCCTCTGTCCCACCTGTGACATGGGTTGCACATTGGACTCTTCAGTCACCTAAGAACTCATTTTTAGTGTGGAAGCAAGTCATTCTCAACCCCGAGGGACAGCCTAAGAAGAAGTAAACATCATTGAACAAGAAACAGACAAGGCTCCAGCAACCACGGTAACATCAGACCATTTGTGTAATTCTCATCAGGAAGTTTCTGAAATAATATAAACCAATGTTCTCATTTTTAAAGACAATTCTAATTTATACTTGGTACTGTGCCTTACAACATGAATTATTATTTATTGCTGTCGTTAATATTTAGACAATTTATTAGATATTCAATAAACTGTCATCAGCACCGGCATAAACGCTAAAGTCAAACTATGAGCTTGTGCAGACCACCTGGCCCCTGCTTTGAGGTGAGAAGTGGGTGGGGAGGGAGGGCAGTGGGGCAGGGTAACAGTTATCTTACTGACTAGTAATCCAGAGATTTGTGTTAGTAATTGATAGGCCTTGGCTAGGGATCCAGCAAATTTTGCAGATTGAGAATCTGCATTCAGTTCATTGATGAGCAGATGACCTTAGTCTGATTCACCCATGAATCAACATGTTATTTCCTGGTGGATAAACTATTCAAGTTCCTGTTCCTGAGTTTCACTGAAATGGAACACAGGAATGAGAAATGACAGATATGAGGAGGAATGTGAAGACTTCAGTTAACTGAATTCAAATTCTCAATCTTATATATTCTACTGGATCCCTAGCCAAGTCTCTGGATCACTAGCTCAAATTTCTGGAGATACTGGAACATTGGTGCAAAGAAAGCAAAGGATTTTGAAGATGAACAGAATTAATTCCACTTTAAAATGATCACTATAGTAGTGAAGAGAGAGGGTAGGAGAAATTGTTTATGTAGATTCTTATTGGAGTTGGAATGATAGAGAGCATTACATCTTTCAAAAGGAAGTGGCTACATGTTTGAATCAGAAGGGGATCAACAGAGAAAGGGAGAGCAAGGCAATAAATTAGTTTGGACTGTTCAAACAGAGACCCAACACAGTCACAACGGGCCAGAATGTTTCTATGCTTCTGGTCTTGTCTGTTGAGGTGACCAAGCAAATATTTCAAACCACCTACAGCAGTTCAAGAAGAAAGCCCATGAACACCTTCTCAGAGACAACAGGGACGGGCAACAAATATCAGCCTTCCTGGTGATACATACTTCCAGAGAAATAATAACAAATATCTTCTTGTAACCAAGAGGTGGGATATGTGAATAAAATGTGAAATGCAGCATGATAGGGTGTCACAGGTTCAATGCTCCCCATCTCAATGATCATCACCCCAATCCTCCACATTCCAATGCTCCCCAATTCAATGTTCCACACCCCAATTCTCCCTATCCCAATTCTCCCCACCCCAAACCCTTGCATCCTAATGCTTCCCACCCCAACGTTCCCCATCCCAATTCTCCCTATCCCGACACTCCACACTCCAATTCTCCCTAACCCAATGTTCCCCATCCCGATTCTCCCTACTCCAACACTCCCCTACCCAATTCTCCCTAACCCAACACTCCCCAACCCAATTCCTCCTATCCCAACACTCCCCATCCCAAATCTCCCTATCCCAACACTCTCCAGCTCAAATGTCCCTATCCCAACTCTCCCCACCCCATTCCTCTACATTCCAACACTCCCCACCCCAATGCTCCTCATCCCAATACTCCCTATCCCAATGCTCCCTACCCCAATCCTCTGCATCCCAATGCTCCCCACCCCAATTCTCCCTATCCTAATATTCCCCATCCCAATTCTCCCCATCCCAATTCTCCCTATCCCAAAACTCCCCAGTCCAATCCTCTGCATCCCACTGTTCCCCACCCCAATGTTCCCTATCCCAATTCTCCCTATCCCAACGCTCCCTACCTCAACAATCCCCAACCCAATGCTCCCTATCCCAATTCTCCCCATCACAATTCTCCCCATCTCAATTCTCCCCATCTTAACTCTCCCCACCCCAATGTTCCCCACCCCAATTCTCCCTATCCCAACAGTCCCCATCCCAACACTCCCCACCCCAATGCTCCCCACCCCAACACTCCCCATCCAAATGCTCCTCATCCGAACATTCCCACCCCAATGGTCCATAATCCAACACTCCCCATCCCAATGATCTGCATTGCTGGAGATGATCAGATATAAAATTAAATATCATATTTAAAAGCAAATCTCATTAATACTGAATTGAGAATTTGTTGTCAAACCTTAAACTTTAAGGCAGTTAAAGCACCCTCCCACTCACATACCCCACAGGTTGTAATATAGATGATGTGAAGTCTCTCAATCTCTCTGTCACTGAAAATTACATTTTACAAATGTGGAGTATCACTTTCAGATATTAATTATTGTTTGAGATTAAAAAAACTTATTTTATTTTTCTTTTCTGTCTCTTTTATCTGTCTTGATCCCATTTCTATTCTCCCTCTATCTTTCTTCTGTACCTGATTTGACATTGAATTTAATATTCTAACTGACATTCCTTGGTACAGATTTTGTGTTGCTGAGCAACAATCTTCAGTTTCATTGGTTCAAGAGATACATAACTGCTCGTCCTGTTCATACAGTTCCCTCTAATGGTCACTGTGCTGTTAGACTCTCAAACTTACAGCACATTGCTGCAAAAATCTCATATAATGTCAAAATTAAAATAGAAAATGACAGGAAGTCAGCTGGTCAAGCAGCTCCTGTGGAGAAAATCTATTGGCAAGTACAAGTCATGGACAAACACACGTGCAGGAAGTGTCATCATTTGGAGGACATTGAACTCTGGGATTCAGAACTTGAGCAGCAGCTGGAATCACTGCAGTGCAATATGAGGCTGAGAGTTTTGTAGTTAGCACATTTGTGGATATGGTCACCTGGCAGCTTAAAGAGTATGCAGGAAGAGAGAGAATGGGTTACCACCAGAGTGACAAGGAGGACCAGGCAGATAATGCAGGAGTCCTTGTGAAGGCCTCTCACTCTTCAACCAATATTTTTATATTATTTGTTCTTGAGGTGTGAGCAGCAAGGCCAATAGTTATTGCCCATCCCTAATTCAGATATTCAGTACTAACTACTGGTGAGAGTGATGGTTCCTCTGGGCTAGGCTTATCCAACACGTGGCCTACAGGCCACTATCTGGATCACCATGCCTCTCCAGCCAGCCTTTAGACGCAGTGGTCAAAATGCTGGTAAGTTAAGTTGAAGATTCTGTGAGGGACTTCTCTTCCAATCATAGGTTGTAGAGAGAAAAGGAAAGAGAGGAAGAAAGAGCATGTGAGGGAGGGAGAGCGTGTGGGGGAGGGAGAGAGAGAAAGAGTGTGTTTGAGAGACAGTGGGCAGGATTTTACGCGTCAGCGAGCTGGGGTGGGGCCCACTCGCCGACGTGTAATCATCCCATTGAGGCCATTGACAGGGTCAATTATGTAATTAAAGGACCCGCCCGTCCAACATTAAGGCTGGCGGGAAGGCCAGGAGCCCCAGCGGGAATTGGAAAAAACGTGAAACCTCATCCATGGGCGGGATGAGGTCTCATGTAGGGTTTAAAACATTTAATGAAGGTTTTGTAAAAATTATATGACATTGTCACATGAGGGGACATGTTAGGGAAATTTTATTTTTCTATTTTTATCTTTTTTACATTTACAGCTGATCTCCCTGAGGCAGCACTTAGCCTCAGGGAGATGAGTGCGCTCTATCATGTGCATGCGCGAAAGAGCTCACTCTCAATTTTGGGACTCCCCCCACCCGCACAGGGAGTGCATAGCGCTTCCGTGCGGACGTCATACTGGGCAGGCCTTAATTGGCCCACCCATGTAAAATGGTGGCGTGCCTCCGATCAGGGGCACCGATCGGAAGTGTGCCTGTATGCGCCTGCCCTTCAACGTCCCCCCAGATGGGGGAAAATTCAGTCCAGTGTATGTATGAGAGAGAGAGAGTCTTGTAGTGATTATGGTTTTATTTAGTGTGTAATGTACCTTTAAGGATAATACTTGTTAGGCCAGATTACATGATCTGCAGTAACCAATAAGGGAGTAGCACGGGCTACCTCAGCAGTCAGTGTAGCATCAGAGTTGGAGTTGAAAGCACACGTATCGTTGTTGCTGAGTATATTGTAAATAAACTTAAAGTTCCCACCCAAGAAGTGTCTGCAGTTCAACTCAATCATTAATAGTACAACTCAGCCACCCTAGAACAAACTGGTGATGAGGATAAAACAGGATTGAACAGAAGAAATCAAGTTAGAAAGAAATCGGCACTGTACCTCACCCAGTGATTGTAAGTAGCAAGCTCCGTTAGAACTGAAGAAGTTATCCTCTCTCAAAATGCCATAATTTGGGAGAATTGATCCTTTTGAACCAGCCGTAGACTTTTGGTCTCAAAACATAAAACAATACATTTCAAGCAAAGCGATCCTCCTGAGTACTTGAGGGAGCAAAACCTACCGTCTGATTTGAAGTTTGATGGCACCCAGAGCCCCAGATTAGAAGAATTTTGATGAATTGTGGACATGGTGAAGGGTCACTTTCAACCCAAGCCCTCAGTCACAATGGAGAGATTCAGCTTTAATTTGTGAAATAGAGCCCCGGGTGAGACAATTGATTGCTACATAGCAAATTTGAACAGCTAATGGAACATTGTGAGTTAATTGTGAGAGTGCAAGAGGAGCACCCTGGGGCAGGCAGTCAGCAGCACCTAAAGGAACTTTGGCCACAGGTCCATCAGGCAGTGGTCAGTACATAATGTCCTAGAGGCCCAGTGAGAAAAGGAGATGGTGGATCCTGTGGGATGGTTCCCTGAGCAGACTATCAAAGTCATTTGGCAGAATGCCTCATTGCCAGAACTTTCCAACAAGCACCAAGACGTAGCTTTGCTGGTGGTGAGAAAGACCCTCCCTGTCAGATCCTTTCAACACGCCAGGAGTCTCACCCCCTCTGCACGTTGCCCTCAAGGTGGCTGTGGTGGGGATGAGACCGTTGTTCACCTCCTTGTGGAATGTGCCTTTGCAAAGAAGGTCTGGAGAGAGATGCAGTGGTTTTTGTCGAGGTTCATCCCGAGCAGTTCTGTGACACAGGACTCTGTGCTCTACTGACTGTTCCCAGGGACACACACCGAGACAAACACCAA
This sequence comes from Carcharodon carcharias, assembly GCF_017639515.1. Taxonomy (NCBI): domain Eukaryota; kingdom Metazoa; phylum Chordata; class Chondrichthyes; order Lamniformes; family Lamnidae; genus Carcharodon; species Carcharodon carcharias. Next base: position 25,713,612 of record NC_054491.1, read on the forward strand.
CTGCAACTGGAGGATCATCAACTCGGTGAAAGACGCTCTTTGGTCTGCCCGAAACATGTTGGTCTTCCAGTGCAAAGAGTTGTCCCCGACCGAGTGTTGCAGACTGGCAAATTCCAAGGTCCAGGATTATGTGCTGAGGGACGCACTAAAGCTTGGGGCAGCCGCTGCAAAGCCGCAATGGGGAAAGATCACTAAGACCTTTCTGCCACAGTGCATCGAGGGACTGGGAATTGTATAGAACCCTCGGGCTGACTCACATTGAATGTATACAGTGAATATTACATTTATCACAATTGTATTGAAGCATCTCAGAGTGCAACATGATCTAAGTTGATAACTTGAATACCATTGCACTGTCTGACTGACTGTAATGACCATAGTGAAATGTCTGTAATGTCCATTGAATGTATTGAAGCCTCTCATGATCTATGTGGAAAATTGGAATATGCTTGCACTTTTTGTTGTGGCCATTTTGAAATGTTTAGCGATGTTCTTTCAGATATCTTATGAATAAAGTATATTTTTCCACAAAAAAGTCAGCAGCACCTATGGGAGAGTGAGAGAGGAGGACCCTGGCACAGGCAGTCAGCAGCACCTAGAGGATCTTTCACCTTATTTTTATTTTTCCTTAGTTCTGATGAAGAGCCATATGGACTCGAAACATGGACTCCGCAGATGCTGTCAGGCCTGCTGAGTTTTTCCAGCTATTTTTGTTTTTATTTCAGGTTTCCAGCATCTGCAGTATTTTGCTTTTATCTTTGTGCTTAATTGACTGCCACTTCTCTTCCTGGAATGCCTACCTTGAAGAAGTACTGCTCTTCTCTCTGACAGGATCTCTGCTTGTCTCTTTTGCCCTGTTCACCTTCATTGCTTTCCATTTCTCTCCTGGTATTTGACAAGGTGTTTACTAAAACTCACTTTCACAGCCATATTTCCTTCCTCAGTGACTGTCTTCGTCTCCGACTTACCCCATGTGGATTCCAGCTGAAGTTCCATCCCTCATGTTTCAAACCCACCCAGGATTACAGGTATCTCTGGGACATACAACAGTCCTTGGACTGCTGTTCTCGTCGCATTCTGAGATCCACACTCAGTGCCATGCGCTGCCATATGAACACACTTGACCTCTCGCTCTGGCAGCACTAACTCACCCTATCTCTAAGCTGTCCTTGCCCCCAGTTTCATTTTATTCTTTGTCTCATCTGACGCCTCAACAAGAAACTTTATCTCCTTCAGGTGCAAAGGAATGCAAGCTCCAACAACCCATCGACACCAACATCCATCCAGGACCCTCCACCCCTGCCCGTCCCTCTGATCCCATCCCGTCTTCCAATCCCAGCCCCAGCCGTGTTTTCACCATACCCCTGACCTTCTTCTCTCTGATGCTGAATGTTCAGTGCTCAGCAAAGGACTCAGTTTCATACCCTTACGCCTCAATGAATTTCGGGCTCAGCACAATGCTGAACTCTTCTTCCGCCCCCTTCGTCTCCGGGCTCACTTCTTTGGGCAGGAGTCCTCTCCCCGTTCAAGGGATCCTTTTACCCGCTTCCAATCTTGTCCCTCCACCTGGACCCCTTCCTCTGGATTCTTACCTTCTCTTGATCTTTTCATTGGGAACTGTCGGCATGACATCAGTTGTCTCAATTTCTCTGCTCCTCTCACCCACTCTAACCTGTCTCATTCTAAACTTGTTGCACTCCATTCTCTCAGGCCCAACCCTAACATTATCATTAAACCCGCTGACAAGGGTGGTGCTGTTGTTGTCTGGCGCACTGACCTCTACCTCACAGAGGCTGAGCATCAACTTGCAGACACTTCCTCCTACCTCCCCCTGGACCATGACCCCACCACTGAACATCAAGCCATTGTTTCCAGGATTGTCACTGACCTCATCTCCTCTGGAGATCTTCCCTCCGCAGCTTCCAACCTGATAGTCGCCCAACTTCGCACGGCCCGCATCTACCTACTACCCAAAATTCACAAATAGGACTGTCCCAGCAGACCAATCGTGTCAGGCTGTTCCTGCCCCGCGGAACTCATTTTTTGCTATCTTGACTTCATTCTCTCTCCCCTTGTCCAGTCTCTTCCCACCTACATCCGCGATTCCTCTGACACCCTACATCATATCAACAATTTCCAGTTCCCTGGCCCCAACCACCTCCTCTTCACCATGGACGTCCAATCCCTTTATACCTCCATCCCCCACTGGGATGGTCTGAGGGCTCTCCGCTTCTTCCTCAAACAGAGGCCCGAGCAATCCCCATCCACCACTACTCTCCTCCATCTGGCTGAACTTGTTCTCTCACTGAACAATTTCTCCTTAAACTCCTCTCACTTCCTCCAAAAAAAAATGTGGCTATGGGTACCTGCATGGGCCCCAGTTATGCCTGTCTCTTTATGGGCTACATGAAACATTCCTTGTTCCCGTCCTACTCAGGCCCCCTCCCACAACACTTTCTCCGGTACATCGATGACTGCTTCGGTGCTGCTTCATGCTCTCGTCTGAATCTGGAAAAATTTATTAATTTTGCTTCCAATTTCCATTCCTCCATCATTTTCATGTGGTCCATCTCTGACACTTCCCTTCCCTTCCTTGATCTCTCTGTCTCAATTTCTGGTGATAGGCTGTCCACCAATATCCATTACAAGCCTACTGACTCCCAGAGCTACCTCGACTACAGGTCCTCACACTCTGCTTCCTGTAAGGACTCCATCCCATTCTCTCAGTTCCTTCACCTCCGTCGCATCTGTTCTGATGATGCTACCTTCAAAAACAGTTCCTCTGACATGTCTTCCTTCTTCCTTAACCGAGGTTTTCCACCTACAGTGGTTGACAGGGCCCTCAGTCGTGTCCGGCCCATCTCCCGTGCATCCCCCCTCACACCTTCCTCTCCCTCCCAGAACCATGATAGGGTCTCCCTTGTCCTCACTTATCACCCCACCAGCCTCCGCATTCAAAGGATCATCCTCTGCCATTTCCGCCAACTCCAGCATGATGCCACCACCAAACACATTTTCCCTTCAGCCCCGAGCGGCATTCTGCAGGGGTCATTCCCTCTGGAACACCCTGGTCCACTCCTCCATCACCCCCTACACCTCAAACCCCTCCCATGGCACCTTCCCATGCAACCTCAGAAGGTGCAACACCTGCCCCTTTACTTCCCCCTCCCCAAGAGCCCAAACATTCCTTTCAAGTAAAGCAGCATTTCACTCGCACTTCCCTCAACTTAGTCTACTGCATTTGCTGCTCCCCAATGCGGTTTCCTCTACATTGGAGAGACCAAATGCAGACTGGGTGACCACTTTGCAGAACACCTTCGGTCTGTTCGCAAGCATTACCCAGACCTCCCTGTCACTTGCCATTTCAACACTCCACCTTGCTCTCCTGCCTATATGTCTGTCCTTGGCCTGCTGCAACATTCCAGTGAAGCTCAACGCAAACTGGAGGAACAGCACCTCATCTTCCGATTAGGCACTTTGCAGTCTTCCAGACTTAACATTGAGTTCAACAACTTCAGATCATGAACTCTCTCCTCCATCCCCACCCCCTTTCCGATCCCCCTTTTTCCAATAATTTATAATTTATTTATTTATTATTTTAATATATTGTTCTTTTCCCACCTATTTTTATTATTTAAAAATTTATTTCCATCCATTGTTTTATCTCCACGTTTTAGCCTATTTAGATCCCTTCCCCCCCACCCTACCCCATTTGGGCTATCTCGTCCTGCTTTCTACCCTTAATGTCACCATTAGCACATTCCTTAGCTAATATCACCACCGTCAATAACGATTTGTCCTTCTGTCTATGACATCTTTGGCAATCTCTTCTTTGCCTCCACGTACCAATGGCCCTCTATCCAGCTCTACCTGTCCCACCTCCCTCAACCAGCTTATATTTCACCTTATTTTTATTTTTCTTTAGTTCTGATGAAGAGTCATACAGACTTGAAACGTTAACTGTGTTCCTCTCCGCAGATGCTGTCAGACCTGCTGAATTTTTCCAGCTATCTTTGTTTTTGTACCTAGAGGATCTAGTCTATCAAGAGGATCTAGTCTATCAAGAGGATCTAGTCTATCAAGAGGATCTAGCATCTAGTCTGTACTGAAGTTGGAGTAAGGGTAAAATAAAGCAAAGGTCCATAATTCTATTTAGTTCAGGTATTTCTGGGGAACTCAGTCCTGTGATTTGACATCATGCACTATGTGGGAAATCCTAGACACTCCTGGCGGTCTGGATGACCATGTGTGCAGGTGGTGCCTCCAATTGGAGCAACTTGAGCTCCAGGTTTTGGAGCTTGAGTGGCAGCTGGGGGCACTACAGTGCATTCATGAGGCTGAGAGGTTCACGGATAGCATGTTTCAGGACATGGTCACCCCTCAGCTTAAGCAAGTGCAAGCAGAGAGGGAATGGGTGATCGCCAGACAGAAGAAGGGGACCAGGCAGGTAGAAAGGGAATCTCCCCGGGTGCATCTCATTCGCAAACCATTTATCGGTCTTGGAAAATGGTGAGAGTGACAGTTCCTCTGTGGCTGCCAACCAGAGCAACGACCATGGCACTGTGGGTGGTCCAGCTGCTCAGGGGGAAGGAAGAAGTGTGAAAGGGCAGTAGTGTTAGGGGATTCATTAGTGAGGTGAGTAGACAAGCGCTACTGTGGCCATACATGTGACTCCAGGATGGTATGTTACCTCCTGGGTGCCAGGATCAAGGATGTTACAGAACGGCTGCAGGGCATTCTGAATGGCGGGTGTGGGGGGTGGTGGTGGGGGGGGAGGGGGGGGGGGGGTGGTGGGGGTGGTATTGGAGGTGAAGGTGAACAGCCAGAGTTCGCAGTCCATATTAGGACCAATGACATAGGAAGAAAAAATGGGGTCCTGAAAGCAGACTCTAGGGAGTTAGGTAGGAAATTGAAAAGCTGGACTTCAAAGGTAGAGATCTCTGGATTACTCCCAGTGCCACGCAGTAGTGAGTATAGGAACAGAAGGGTAGAGCAGACGAATGTGTGGCTGGAGAAATGGTGCAGGAGGGGGAGCTTTAGATTCCTGGGGCATTGGGACCGTTTCTGGGGGAGGTGGGACCTGTACAAGTTGGACAGGTTACATCTGAACAGGAACGGGAACAACATCCTCGTGGGGAGGTTTGATAATGCTGCTGGGGCGGATTTCAACTAAATTGGCAGGGGGGTGGGTTCCTGAAAAGAAGTTCAGAGGGAAGAAAAACTGAGATGGAATTAGAAGTTAAAACACTAGTGAGTGAGTCTGGAAGGCAGAGGAAACATTAGCTAAGAACATAAGAACATAAAAATATAAGAACTAGGAGCAGGAGTGGGCAATTCAGCCCCTCGAGCCTGTCCCACCATTCAGTACGATCATGGCTGATCTCATTTCAGCCTCAATTCTAATTTCCTGCCCCCTCCCCATAACCTTTCAACCCGTTACTAATTAAAAATCTGTCTATCTCCTCCTTAAATTTATTCATTGTCCCGGCATCCACCACAGATTCACGACCCTTTGAGAAAAGTAATTCCTTCTCATCTCTGATGAGAAACTATGGCCTCCCATTCTAGAATGCCCCAGAAGGGGAAACATCCACTCCACATCTACTTTGTCTATCCCCTTTAGCATCTTATATACCTCAATTAGATCTCCTCTCATCCTTCTAAACTCTAATGAGTACAGGCCTAAACTGCTCAATCTCTCCTCATAAGACAAGCCCCGCATCTCTGGAATCAATCTAGTGAACCTCCTCTGAACTGCCTCCAATGCAACTACATCCTTCCTCAAGTAAGGTGACCAAAACTGTGCACAGTGATCCAGGTGCGGTCTCACCAATGCCTTGTACAGTTGCAACAACACTTCCCTATTTTTGTACTCTATTCCTTTATCAATAAATCCCAAAATTCCATTTGCCTTCCTTATTACCTGCTGTATCTGCATACTAACTTCCAGCAATTCATGCACGAGGACACCCAGATCCCTCTGCACTGAAGCATTCTGAAGTTTCTCACCATTTAAATAAGTCGCCTTTTTATTCTTCCGACAAAAATGGATAACCTCACACTTATCCACGTTAAACTCCATCTGCCAAATTTTGGCCCATTCACCTAACATGTCCCTTCCTTTCATTTTTTGATAGCAATCAGCCTCGTCACTAACCTTCACTCTTACCCTCTCCTTAAACTTTGATTTTTTATATTTCCATGCAACTGAACCGTCATCCTCACTATTTAGTTTAAAACCCCATATCCACTTGTAAATTTCTTATTTCTTCATTGCAACTTACTTTCCCACCTATTTTGGTGTCATCTGCAAATTTAGCTATAGTACCTTCTATCCCTGAATCCAAGTCATTAATATAGATTGTAAATAGTTGGGGCCCAAGGACAGAACCCTGTGGCACCCCACTAGTTACAACTTGCCATCCAGAAAAAGGCTCATTTATCCCGATTCTCTGCTTTCTGTTGGTTAGCCAATCCTGTATCCAAGCTAATATATTACTCATAACGCCGTGTGATCTTATCTTGTGTATTAATCTTTTGTGCGGCACCTTATCAAAGGCCTTCTGGAAGTCCAGATATACTACACCTACAGGATTCCCATTATCCATTTTGCTTGTCACATCTTCAAAGAACCCTAGCAAATTAGTCAAACACAATTTACTCTTCATAAAACCATGCTGACTCGGATGGATTGCATTTTGACTTTCCAAATGCCCCATTACTACTTCCTTAAAAATGGATTCCAACAATTTCCCAACGACAGACATTAAACTAACTGGTCTATAGTTTCCTACTTTCTGCCTCCCCCCTTTTTGAATAAGGACATTATATTAGCATTTTTCCAACCCACTGGAAACATTTCAGAATCCATGGAATTTTGGAATATTATAGCCAATGCATCCACTATCTCCGCTGTCATTTCCTTTAAGATCCTGGGATGTAGGCCATCAGGTCCTGGGGACCTGTCACCCTTTAATCCCAATAGTTCGCTCAGTACATTTTCTCTAGTGATGGTGATTGTTCTAAGTTGCTTCTTCTCTGTACCCTCTGCACTACCTGTTACTATTGGGGTGGTACTAATGTCCTCCACCATGAAAACGGAGACAAAATATTGATTAAATGTCTCTGCCATTTCTGTGTTCCCCACTATTAACTCCCCAGTCTCATCCTCCAAGGGACCAACATTCACTTTAGCTACTCTCTTTCCTTTTATATACTTGTAGAAGGTTTTGCTATCAGTTTTTACATTTTGTGCTAGTTTTCTTTCATAACTTACCTTTGCCCTTTTTATTATTTTTTTAGTAACCCTTTGTTGATCTTTAAAAGTTTCCCAATCTTCCAGCCTGCCACTGACCTTTGCAATTTGGTATGCCTTAGTTTTTGCCTTTATGTTATCTTTAACTTCCTTGCTTAGCCATGGATGCTTTTTCCCCCTCTTACCATCTTTCCTCCTCTTTGGAATATATTTTACTTGGGAGGAATTGAATATCTCTTTAAATATCTGCCACTCTTCATCAACTGTCCTACCTTGTAGTCTTCCTGCCCAGTCCACTAGGGCCAAATCTACCTCATGCCTATGTAGTTTCCTTTGTTTAATTCCAGAACACTCATGTGGGACTAGTGTTCTCGCTCTCAAACTGAACTTGAAATTCTAGCATGCTATGACCACTCTTCCCTTGAGAATCCTTTATTATGAGATTGGTTGGTTCCACATCATATTGCTCCAAGAAACAATCTCTAATACACTCTATGAACTCTCCCTTGAGGCTACCCTCACCAATTTGATTAGTCCAGTCTATATGCATATGAAAATCACCTATGATTATTGCCGTGCCTTTCTTACATGCTCCCAGTATATCTTGTGCCTGCTGAACTACTGTTTGGGGACCTATAGATGACTCCCACCAGGGACTTCTTTCCCTTGCTATTTCTTATTTCTACCCAGACTACATCTTGCTCTCCAGTGCCTATATCATTCCTCACTATAACAGTAATCTCTTCCTTTACTAACAAAGCTACACCACCTCCTTTTCTTTCCTGCTTATCCTTCCAAAACACTGAGTACCCTTGGATATTCAACTCCCAAACCTGTTCTCCCTGTAACCACGTCTCAGTAATCGCCACCAAATCACACCAATTTATCTCTATTTGCGCTGTTAACTCATTAGTTTTATTCCGAATGCTACGTGCATTCAGATACAAAGCGTTTAAGTTTTCCCTATTGTCAATTTCCCTACTCTTATATGATTCTTTGGCGCAATATGGCATTCACACACTCTGTCCCTTCCTTTCACTTTTTGATAGCAATCAGCCTTGTCACTAACCTGCACTCTTACCCTCTCCTTAAACTTTGATTTTTTATATTTCCGTGCACCTGAACCGTCATCCCCACTATTTAGTTTAAAACCCCATCTACAACCCTAGTTATGTGATTCGCCAGGACACTGGTAATTCAAGTGGAGCCGGTCCAAACAGAATAGCTCCCTCTTTCCCCAGTACTGGTACCAATGTCCCATGAATTCGAAACAAATTCTCCCACACCAATCTTTGAGCCACACATTTACCTCTTTAACCTTATTGACCCTGTGCCAATTAGCTCATGGTTCAGGTAGTAATTTGGAGATTATTACCTTTTTGGTTCTGTTTTTTAATTTAGCCCCTAGCTGTTCATATTACCTCAGCAGAACCTCTTTCCTCATTCTACCTACATCATTGGTACCTACGTGGACCACAACAACTGGATTTTTCCCCTCCCACTCCAAGTTCCTCTGCAGCCCAGATGAGATATCCTTAACTCTGACACCAGGTAGGCAACACAGCCTTCGGGACTCTAGATCCTGGCTACAGAGAACAGTATCTATTCCCCTAACTATACTATCCCCAATTACAACTACATTTCTCTTTTCTCCTCCCTGTCACTCTGTACCTTGGTGCTCTGGTCAGTTTGCTCACCCTCCCTATAGTCCCCGCTCTCGTCCACACATGGAGCAAGAATCTTGAACCTGTTGGGCTGAGGCTCCTGCAGTGCTACTTCCTTGATCCCTCTACCTGCCTCACTCATAGTCACACCCTCCTGTCCCTGACCACTGGCCGAATTTAAGGTAGTTAATCTAAGGGGTATGACTGTCTCCTGAAACACAGCATCCAGGTAACTATCCCCCTCCCTGATGTTTCGCAGTGTCTGAAACTCAGACTCCAGCTCATCAACTCGGAGCCTGAGTTCCTTGAGCAACCAACATTTGCTACAGATGTGGTCACTAGGAAACACAATGGGGTCCACCAGCTCCCACATCATACAGCTACAACACCTCGCCTGGCCCTGCATCTCTATTTAATTACTTTTTCAATTTGTTTTTAAATTTCCTACTGGTCTTTAGTTGATCAATCTGTGAAATATTTCTCCTATTTACCTTTAATCTGATAGCAGGTTAGAATAGAGGTTCAAAATACACTTTTTAAAATCAACTGGAACTCGCTCTCTCTGCTGAGTTGAAGCTGAAGTGTTCGGCCCCAGTAGTCACCTTTAATCTAGATAAGAAAGAAATGAGTTTAGCAAGGCTAAATGGAATATATTTTAATGCAAGGAGCCTGAGGAATAAGACAGACAAGTTGAGGGCACAGATAGCCAAGTGGGAGTATGATATCATAGTTATGACAGAGACTTGGCTAAAAGGGCAGGATTGGCAGCTCAACATTCCTGGTTATAGGGTATTCAGAATGAGATAGAGAGTGGTAAAAACAAAAAAACAGCGGATGCTGGAAATCCAAAACAAAAACAGAATTACCTGGAAAAATTCAGCAGGTCTGGCAGCATCGGCGGAGAAGAAAAGAGTTAACGTTTCGAGTCCTCATGACCCTTCAACAGAACTGAGTGAATCCAAGGAAGGGGTGAAATATAAGCTGGTTTAAGGTGTGTCGGAGTGGGGGGGGGGAGGGGTTTGGGTGGGGGGAGAGAAGTGGAGGGGGTTGGTGTGGTTGTAGGGACAAACAAGCAGTGATAGAAGCAGATCATCAAAAGATGTCACAGACAACAGAACAAAAGAACACCTAGGTGTTAAAGTTGGTGATATTATCTAAACAAATGTGCTAATTAAGAATGGATGGTAGGGCACTCAAGGTATAGCTCTAGTGGGGGTGGGGGGAGCATAAAAGATTTAAAAATATTTAGGAATAATGGAAATATGTGGGAAAAGAAAAATCTATATAATTTATTGGAAAAAATAAAAGGAAAGGGGAAGAAACAGAAAGGGGGTGGGGATGGAGGAGGGAGCTCAAGACCTAAAGTTGTTGAATTCAATATTCAGTCCGGAAGGCTGTAAAGTGCCTAGTCGGAAGATGAAGTATTGTTCCTCCAGGACTGTCACTGACCTCATCTCCTCTGGGGATCTTCCTCCCACAGCTTCCAACCTGATAGTCGCCCAACCTCGGACGGCCCACTTCTACCTCCTACCCAAAATCCACAAACAGAACTGTCCCGGTAGACCGATTGTGTCAGCTTGCTCCTGCCCCACAGAACTCATTTCTCGTTATCTTGACTCCCTTCTCTCTCCCCTTGTCCAGTCCCTTCCCACCTACATCCGTGAATCCTCTGACACCTTATGTCACATCAACAATTTCCAGTTCCCTGGCCCCAACCACTTCCTCTTCACCATGGACGTCCAATCCCTCTACACCTTCATCCCCCACCAGGATGGTCTGAGGGCCCTTAGCTTCTTCCTCGAACAGAGGCCCGAACAATCCCCATCCACCACTACTCTCCTCCGTCTGGCTGAACTTGTTCTCACACTGAACAATTTCTCCTTCAACTGCTCTCACTTACTCCAAATAAAAGGTGTGGCTATGGGTACCCGCATGGGCCGCAGCTATGCCTGTCTCTTTATGGGGTATGTGGAACATTCCTTATTCCAGTCCTACTCCGGCCCCCTTCCACAACTCTTTCTCCGATACATCGATGATTACTTCAGTGCTGCTTCATGCTCTCGTCGGGACTTGGAAAAATTTATTAATTTTGCTTCCAATCTCCACCTCTCCATTATTTTCATGTGGTCCATCTCTGACACTTCCCTTCCCTTCCTTGGCCTCTCTGTCTCAATCTCTGGTGATAGACCGTCCACCAATATCCATTACAAACCTACCGACTCCCACAGCTTCCTCGACTACAGATCCTCACACCCCACTTCCTGTAAGGACTCCATCCCACTCTCTCAGTTCCTTCGCCTCCGTCGCATCTGTTCTGATGATGCTACCTTCAAAAACAGTTCCTCTGACATGTCCTCCTTCTTCCTTAACCAAGGTTTTCCACCCACGGTCATTGACAGGGCCCTCAACCATGTCCGGCCCATCTCCCGCGCATCCACCCTCACGCCTTCTCCTCCCTCCCAGAAACATGATAGGGTCCCCCTTGTCCTCACTTATCACCCCACCAGCCTCCGCATTCAAAGGATCATCCTCTGCCATTTCCGGCAACTCCAGCATGATGCCACCACCAAACACATCTTCCCTTCACCCCCCCTATCGGCATTCCATAGGGATCGTTCCCTCCGGGACACCCTGGTCCACTCCTCCATCACCCCCTACTCCTCAACCCCCACCTATGGCACCACCCCATGCCCACATAAAAGATGTAACACCTGCCCCTTCACTTCCTCCTCACCGTCCAAGGGCCCAAACATTCCTTTCAAGTGAAGCAGCATTTCACTTGCATTTCCCCCAACTTAGTCTACTGCATTCGTTGCTCCCAATGTGGCCTCCTCTACATTGGAGAGACCAAACATAAACTGGGCGACTGCTTTGCAGAATACCTGCGGTCTGTCCGCAAGAATGACCCAAACCTCCCTGTCGCTTGCCATTTTAACATTCCACCCTGCTCTCTTGCCCATATGTCTGTTCTTGGCTTGCTGCATTGTTCCAGTGAAGCCCAACGCAAACTGGAGGAACAACACCTCATCTTCCGACTAGGCACTTTACAGCCTTCCAGAATGAATATTGAATTCAACAACTTTAGGTCTTGAACTACCTCCTCCATCCCCACCCCCTTTCTGTTTCTTCCCCCTTCCTTTTGTTTTTTCCAATAAATTATATAGATTTTTCTTTTCCACCTATTTCCATTATTTTTAAATATGTTTAAATCTTTTATGCTCCCCCCACCCCCACTAGAGCTATACCTTGAGTGCCCTACCATCCATTCTTAATTAGCACATTTGTTTAGATAATATCACCAACTTTAACACCTAGGTGTTCTTTTGTTCTGTTGTCTGTGACATCTTTTGATGATCTGCTTCTATCACTGCTTGTTTGTCCCTACAACACACCAACCCCCTCCACTTCTCTCCCCCCACCCAAACCACGCCCCCCCCCCCACCCCCCCACCCCCACACACCTTAAACCAGCTTATATTTCACCCCTTCCTTGGATTCACTCAGTTCTGTCGAAGGGTCATGAGGACTCGAAACGTCAACTCTTTTCTTCTCCGCCGATGCTGCCAGACCTGCTGAGTTTTTCCAGGTAATTCTGTTTTTGAGATAGAGAGGGGGATAGAAGAAGTGGGGGCAGTTGCAATATTGATCAAGTTATCAATTATAGCAGTGAGGAGGGATGATATCTTGGAAGGATCATTAAATTAAATCATATAGGTAGATGTAAAAATCACAAAAGGGGCAAACACGCGGTTGGGTGTGTACGATAGGCCCCCAAACAGTCAGGTAGAGATAGAGGATGAAATATGTAATCAAATTTCAGAGAAGTGTAAGAATAATAGGGCAGTAATAGGGGATTTTAACTACCCAAATATTAACTGGGATTGTTTTAGTGTGCAAGGTAGGAAGGGAGAAAAATTCAAAAGTTGCATCCAGGAGAACTTTTTTAGCCAGTATGTAGAAAGTCCAACAAGGGAGGGGGCAATCCTGGACCTAATATTCAGAAATGAGCCTGAGCAGGAGGAAGGCGAATCAGTAGAGGCGCATTTTGGAGATAGTGATCATAACTCAGTTAGATTTAGGATAGTTATAGAAAAGGATAAGGTTGGGCCAGGAATAAAAGTTCTAAACTGGGGAAAGGCTAATTTTACTAAGATGAGATGTGATTTGGCCCAAGTGGACTGGGAACAGCTACTTGCAGATAAAACTGTGTCACAGAAGTAGGAGGCATTCAAGGTGGAAATAGCGAGAGCACAGGGCAAATATGTTCCTGTAAAGACAAAGGGGGGGACCAAGTCTGGAGAACCCTGGATGTCAAGGAACGTTTTGCTTCTTATTCATGGGATGTGGGCGTCGCTGGCTGGGCCAGCATTTATTGCCCATCCCTAATTTCCCTTGTTCAGAGGACAGTTGAGAGTCAACCATATTGCTGTGGATCTGGAGTTACATGTAGGCCAGACCAGGTAAGGACAGCAGATTTCCTTCCCTAAAGGACATTAGTGAACCAGATGGGTTTTATGACAATTGGCAATGGTTTTGTGGTTATCATCAGACTTTTAATTCCAGATTTTTATTGAATTCAAATTCCACCATCTGCCAG